>NC_090191.1:5031298-5211324 GCF_024679245.1 Pseudorasbora parva
AGTATGGCCAAAGACCAGCTCTGATGGGCTGAACTTGAGAGACTCCTCCACCGTTTCACAGATTGAGAATAAAAGCAAAGGAACACCTTCGTCCCACTCAGACCATGTCTCGATTCAGTATTTCCTAAGCATTACTTTTAAGGTCTGATGGAACCCCTGACTCTCTGGATGATGAGCACTGGATGTGATGTGTAATTTGAGTGATTTAAAAACTTAAGCACACAATTTAGATAAAAGTACTAAAGAACTTTTTTAAAGCTTTAACAACTGGTCGAGATGTGATTTTACGGAGTGGAATTGCTTCCGTGTATCTGGTAACTGTGACATAATCGTCAATATAAACTGGTTACAAAATAGTTGCAAACACTGCAATAACCTGCAAACACACGTGCTGCGTCCCAGTTCGCCTAGTTATACTATGTCCTAAAGTATGTACTCTTTTTGTGAAGAAAAAGTATATACTTTTGAGTGTGTAGCAGAAAAGTATGCAAGCTTTGGGACATACTATTTCGCCATCTTTAATGGACTCTGTCGCTTAGTTACGTGCATCCCGTCACCGTTTATCTGCCCTGTCAATCATCGTCAGATTCATCACAGTTCAAATCCTCCACATTCAGTTTAATCTCCTACCGTATCGGAGAGAAATGTAGTCGCACGTTGATCTGCCATGTGTGGGTCTTTAATGCAGAGAGACTCATGGGTTTGCAGTTAAAATATAATGACACATTTAAAAGTTAATGGCTAAATGTATTGTTACAAAAGTGTACAATGCAGCTGCAGGTGAAATATAATGTGGATAGCACTGAATAAATATATTTTCGTCAGGGTAAATACTGATAATTGATCACTCAAACCTTTATCTAAACCTCTCAACTTAACCGTCTGACTCGCACATCCGTCATGTTTGTGGTTTTTAAACACTTTTTATCTGCGTTTGTAGTTCTAATCAAATCCCCATCCAACTTGCAATGGGTTGTGGGCAATATCAGGCGTTAAGAGTGTGTGTCGATCCGCATTTCGAATTCTGACCGGAAATAGTAAACCATCTGGGTATGGGACTTACTAATTCTATTTTCGAATACTATTTAGTATGGATTGTATGCAAATTTGGACGCAGGGAAGGAGAATAAACAGACAAAAAAAAAAAAAAGAGGGTAACGAGGGAAGACAGGTGGGACAAATAATCAAGAAACAAGGTGGGTGGGGTTAGACAATGGACAGGAGAGCACATGGCACAAGGAAACACATGACAAGCCATGTGCTCACACCAAACATGACAAACACAAGCACAAGGCCAGCAGAGACTAATTACAAGCCATGTGCTCACACCAAACATGACAAACACAAGCACAAGGCCAGCAGAGACTAATTACAAGCCATGTGCTCACACAAAGACAAGACAAATACAGGTGTGCCAGGGCTCGGTCACAAAACCAAGAATAAACTAGACCAAAGTCTTATCCTAATTGATCAGTAATTTAAGGGAAGTACATTGCATTCATTCTCTGACCTTAAAGAAACATTTGATATCATCCAGTGATTTCTTTCAGTACACACAAATAAGAAACTATATTACAACCCCACAACAGCCCCAACTAATGTTTCACAGTATTTCATTGCTACAGAGGTGGGAGTAAGTCACACATGTGCAAGTCTCAAGTCTTAACCTTCAAAGTCTCAAGCAAGTCCAAGACATTTGTTGTGACAGTCAAGTCAAGTCAAGTCAAGTCACTGCTTTATGTCAAGCAAGTCAAATCATAGCTTGGGTCAAGCAAGTCACTCACAAGTTATACAAATGTTCGAAGATTTAACTCAATCTATATATTAAAATTAGCTACAACTACAGTAGTTATGGACTATGGGAGTTTTATTTGCAAAAAAAATGAATTCAATATGCATTTCTACCCCCAATAAAGGTGTCCACATACAGCTGAGTTGTTAATGAAAATGTAACTGAAATTAGGCCAATATATTGGGTGAGATAAATCCTCTTTGTATTATTTGATAGTCCTTCTCCTAGTCATGTACAGCGTGACCAGGTGATGATTAATATTATAATTAATAAACTTAATGAACTCAGATTGTGTTTGTGGCTCACACCCTGATGAAGGCTCATTAGCCACAACACTTATAGGTGTCCAGTACTTGTCACCTGTTTTTAAAATATTAAAGCCATGATGAAATAAAGGCTTTTTACATTTCTTCCATAATATTTGAGTTCTTCGGATTATTGGATTTTATCAACTCCTAACATGTCCAGACAGGGGTGTAGCCATCATTTCAAAAGTGAGGGGGACAGAATGTCAAGTGTTATACCAGTTTTGAACCGTATTGTCTAACTGATGGTTGTATCTTTAGTTTTAATTATATTTTTGCTTAATTGGCTTAAAATTATATTTATCTAAGCTATCTGGGTCTTTTTGACCCCAAATGAAGTTTGCTGGAATTTTTTTATTAAAAAAAAGACAAAATGTAGCTAATATTACTCCCTTAAATCATGTTTTACTGAGAGTATAAAAATTACTTTGTTACATAATTGGTCAGAAATCAGCTCCAATGCAGAACACACACAGAAATGGTGGAGTGACTTTAACCCAGCTGTCTATAATCACAAACACAACACTGACCAACCGTCACATTTTGCTTGTACAATGTCAACAGTTTACAACAAGAAGCATTAAAAACTGAGCAAAATGATTGAAAATAAGAGCCAGAGCAAATACTTTACATTGTGTTGACATTTTTATATAGAACATTTTTTGCCTTCATGCCACGCCGCATTGAAGCAGTCATTTCTGCAAAAGGATTCCCCACCAAGTATTGAGTGCATAACTGAACATAATTATTTGAAGGTTGACTTTTTTGTATTAAAAACACTTTTCTTTTATTGGTCGGATAAAATATGCTAATTTTTTTAGATTAATTTTTTTGGTTTTCATGAGCTGTATGCCAAAATCATCGGTATTAAAACAATAAAAGACCTCAAATATTTTCAGTTGGTGTGCAATGAATCTAAAATATATGACAGTTTAATTTTTATCATTAAATTATGGAAAATAATGAACTTTATCACAATATGCTAATTTTTTGAGAAGGACCTGTATATATATATATATATATATATATATATATATATATATATATATATATATATAGGGCTTGACATTCACTTTTTTGCTCACTGGCGACTGTGGCTAGTGGTTTTCCAAAGTTACTAGCCGCTCAGCATTTTCACTGGCCACAATTTTGCAGTTTGGAAATTACATTTTATATGATTAAAGTTGACTTTGGCATGCTTAAATTACTTGATTTTGAGTCATTTTACTTGATTTTGAAGATTTAAAACCCTTTCAAACTTTCACATGCAGAGTGAGATGCACTACACTGAAGCTACCCCCCTAGGAAATGTAGCAAGCTAAGCTACAGCAACTTGGCAAAAGTAGTTTACTAAATCTAAGCTAGTTTTTATTTATTTAATTTTACATTGAACCAACTTCATTCCAATCAATGTTATCTAAGGATCAAGAAAATTCAAGCAGATAGACATGCATACTTTTTCAGTTATTCAAAAATTGTCGAAATCAATTTGGTAACAAAAACGAGATCCATAATATTAACAAAACCAGGTGTTGAGAGTGTGTGTATGCTCATCTGTATGTGTATGATATGTGTTTGCATTTATGCTCAATTTAGACTTGGGCACTTTTGCAGGAAACTAAGTTAATTTACAACTCAGCTCAGCTCAAAGTAGGCTACAGTAGCAAAAGAATTAAGACCTGCTCCAAACATTACCTAGGTATTCTTCTCAGGTATGAAGAATACCTAGAGGGGTGGGGGGCCCAAAACAAGCCCAATATTATTATATTATTTATTATCATCAGTATAATTTATGATCAATAATTTATCAATAAATGAGCCTGCAACATATTAAATTGAAATCTCCTGGAGTTTAAAAAGCAAATACAGATGGGATTTTACAAAATTCTTCAAGTTGCAATAAAGACACAGAAGAGGTTTGGAGATGGAAAAAGAGAAAAAGTGACGTGAAGGATTATGGTAACTCCAGTCGGAGTTATTGCACACATATATGAGCAGTGGTGAACATGCACACTATAAACCGTAAAAAGGATAAGCCCTGCATCTCAATGTGCAATCTGCTCTAAATAGAATTGAAAATGACTAATGTCACATAGCTACTATTTAGGATTATTATGCACTTTTTTTACAGTCTATGATTGGGAGTTAGTGCCCAGGAAAACACTGAGAGTGCTGCAATATAGAGACATGTTTATAATAATATACATTCGAACCATACCTACTGTTATTATTAGTAGCCTATACTTTTTTTATTATTTTTTTTTATTTTTTATAATAGCCAAATAATAATAGTCATAATAAATAGCCTACATTATAAAAAATATTTTTAAAATTAAATTAGGTGGCTTACCTCCCTGTTTCCTCTCCATCTCTGTATATCTCTGCTGGTTGCATTGTTTGTAAAAAAAAAAAAAAAAAAAAAAAAAAAAATTGTATTCGTCTATTTACGTCTATGAACTATCATTACATTTATAACATCACATCACATGCCTGCACGTTGAACGCGATTTTATTCAAAGAGGAGAAGGAGGCGGGATGTATGAGGACGAATGACTACAGCACTTGTATCGTTGCACTATGGCTATTAGCTGTGAGAAGACAGTGTCAGGCAATGTATTTGGACAAAACAGCGACCATAAATGTAAAGAAACGAAGTTGCTTGTCATATTTTCCTAACAAGCAACCACATTTTTTCAAATAAGCCCAAAAAACTGCGACCTGCAACTCAAGATTTTTTCTGCCAAAAAAAGAAGCCCAAATAAGTCACGTGTTATACGCGGACTTGGTAGCTATGCATACTGTCGAATCAAACCAATGCGGTACTACAGTTATGGGGGTAATATTGTTGCTTTATTCCAAAACAAATATATTGTTATCCACAAATAAATGTAAAGCAATTCACAAAAAAAAAAAAAAAAATTCACAAATCAATAGAATGAGATCCACAAATATATGCAGGAGTTTGACAAAAATTAATTAGATTCACAAATAAATACAATTATATTTGTGAGTAACAAAAAAATCCACACATGTCAAAAACACAACTCTGCCTTGCATAAGTTGCATTCATTTGAGAATCGCTTCCTGTGCATTTGTTGATGGCTTCCTCTTCATTTGTGGATCTCGTCTTGCACATTTGTGGATCGCAGCACAGCACGTGGATTTTGAAACATTCATTGCATATATTTGTGGATCTCATTCTATTGATTTGTGAAATTATTTATTTTTTGTGAATCGCTTTACATTTATTTGTGGATAACAATATATTTGTTTGGAATAAAGCAACAATATTACCCCCATACACACAAGACAGTCCTACAACCTCATTCGTCCTGACCGGCTCCTAACCCCGCCCCTAAAAATACAAATACATATGAACTGGTCAAGAGATTGTTGTAATCCAGTGATATTCCTGGTGCATTTTTATTCAGCAATGTTTACACTTTACAGAAATGTATTTTTATATCAGATTGCAGAGGCTTAGTTTTATTTTACTGCAGTTATGTTTTCTGGAGGTGTATGGGAATTATTTTTTAATTTGATATTGAAGACTTTTTTTTTTTTTCATCAAGTTACCAGTTGTACAGTTACATTTTTAAAGAAATATAAAATATAGAAATAAATATTTATATATGCTTAGTCACTTGTGTTTGTTTCCTTTAGCTGAAAAAGCTTTATGAGCTTTTATTGTCCTCAATTTAGATAAACTCACAAAAATAGTTCACTGACAACCAATGTTCCCTCTAATTTCTTTTATCGCTGATCTTTTCTTTATTAGGCCGGATACACACTGCAAGCGTGGCGTTTCTGCGTTTCTTCGGGGCGGCTGCCTGGCGTTTTCTCTGTCTTTGCACACCAGAAGCATGTCTGACGCGGCGCTGCTGCTGCTGGGAAGCCCTATACTTCATGTTTAATATAAATAGATTGCCTATTGATACAGCAAAGACAACGTCGGCAGTAGCCTATTGGCCATACATGTATTGACGGCAAAATAGGCTACAGAATATTTCGTTCTGTAGGCTATTGACAGGTTTAATATTTCAAAATCGATAATTATGTTGTTTTTTATTATTACAACTAGGCCTATATCTGCATTGATGTTAACTACAGACTTTCAAACATGAAAATGTCATTTATTAATATGTATTCGTGTCAAAATGGCATATAAACATCTTTTCCTATGCTATTTTGCCTAGAAACGCTTCCAACACGCTCGCGTGTCGCGTGAAAAATAGGCGTCTCTTCTATTTGAAGCATGCACGCGTTTTCCGCGCGGCTGACGCAGGCAGTATGCAAGCGCTAACCGGTTAACATGGGAGCCGAAATAAAAACGGACACGCCACGCAGCCGAGACGCTCACGGCACGCTTGCAGTGTGTCCCCGGCCTTAGGGCGGACATTTTGGTAACCTGAGCAAAAACATTCTTTATACCAGACCTGTACACAGTGTACAACATACGAAAACACACACACAAAAGTGGTTTCATCATGCAGTTATAACTTTAATGTGCCATTTCTATTATGTTTAACCCTTGATGTAACTTAGATTGAGTTTTTTTTTACCGTGCTGTTAACTGTAAGTCTTCTTTACCAAGAAATACTATTAAAAATCTCCCCCATGACAGTTAAATTCTTAAAGGTCCCGTTCTTCGTGATTCCATCTTTAAAACTTTAGTTAGTGTGTAATGTTGCTGTTAGAGCATAAATAATACCTGTAAAATTATAAAGCTCAAAGTTCAATGCCAAGCGAGATATTTTATTTAACAGAAGTTCCCTTTCAAAGCCTACAGCGAACGGCCGGTTTGGACTACACCCCTGCACTTTCTGCTGTGATGACGTCACTAGAACCGTTTGTTGACTAACCCTCCGCCCACAAGAGCACGCAAAATAGGGGGCGTGGCCTTGTTGTTCTCCCAAGTGGAGGAGAGCGCGCATTCAGCGCTTGCATCTCCCCGTTATGGTAAGAGGCGGGACCTTTCCAGGCAAAGTGCGCTAAGCTGCTGTCCAATCACAACAAGGGAAGCGATGGCCCAATCAGAACTCATTACGTGTTTCTGAAGGAGGGACTTCATAGAACAAGGAAATCATCAGACCGTTTTTAGGACAGAGGAAACAGCGCTGTACAGATAAGTAAATTGTGTGAAAAATACTGTTTTTTTACACGCGAAACATGAACTCATGTTATATTGCACACTGTAAACATAATCAAAGCTTTGAAAACACGCGAAGAACGGGACCTTTAATAATACTATAATTTAATATATATATAAAAAAAGCAGTTACACTGAGATTGAACATTTTTTAATCACAATATTTTTATCCCATAGAAAACAATTATAAAATGCTTAATATGCAATATAGCGCATATTAATTAACAAAAAATGTTGTGTTCATAACCAGATTTAATCTGCCTGCCTATACAAAGTATGCGTTATTAATATCTTTTTAATGTTAGCCTACTGTTAAGCGAGTCCTCGTCTTCATAACGAGGATTGGAAACATTAAGCGTTATAAAGGCAGAAGAGCGTTACAGTGCGGGTGTCTGTTTTGGCAGGATACCGCCATCTAGTGGTAGCAGGTTTTCTTCGACAAGCTGTGTGTGTGGATCGTGCAAGGCCAAACCGGCGAAATGAAAGTCTCAAAATCCAAATGAATCAAATAGGATCGACTCGGAAACGAGTCCATGAATGCACGCGCGTCACCGGATCCACAAATGCACATCTTACTCCTTGCACGCACAAATTCTGGCCAACATTAATACAAAATCGAATTTTTGTATTCACAGTTATGTCTCTATTTGTACAAAATGCTGCACAATCATGTATATCTGGATTTTGCACACACAAGTGGTAAAGTATTAGTTTAAATATAGAAATGCACATTTGGTTTTTGTGCATACATTAATACTCAGCACCAGGCATATTCACTGGTTGTTGTGTGTGTGTGGGATGTGAAATGCTTGAAAACGCGAAATGAAAGTCTCAAAATTCAAATGAATCAAATGAGATCAATGCAGAAAAGACGGCAATTAATGCACGCGTGTCCCATGATCCACAAATGCACATCTTCTTTGTTGCATGCGCAAATGATGATACACAAATGCAAAATAAAACATTTGCATTCACAAAAATGTCTCTATTTATACAAACTGCAGCACATTCATGCAAGTCTGATTTTTGCACATACAAGTTGAAAGACATTTGTTTGTGGATAGTAAAACGTTCATGGATAATTGTGCGTGAGTGTATTAATCATTTTGAGTCTAAAATCATCCCATAGAAAATACACGTTTCATTTCGTGCACGCGCATATGAACGCGTGTTCATGCGCGACGAGGATCTTTTCCGAGCTGCAGTAAACTAACACCGTTGCCGTTTATCAAAACAAAAAAACTTAAATAATTTTCATTTTCATGCACAAAGACAAAGAACACAGCCCTGAAAGCGGCTGGCATTAGCTAGCTAGATAGACCAAAATATGCATAGCTTGCCTGTCCAGCTTAGCAAGACAACAGAAGACAGATGCACATCAACTTAACTTTAGGGTACATTTATTTGCTGACATCAAACTTGGAGAGGAGAGAACACAAGTTTACCTGATTGCTGTTCCTGCAATTCACTCTTGGTGTTTTTTTCCCCCTTTTTACGGCCAGAAGGATAATTCCGCTTAATTTTATCATCAGTGTTTAACATTGATTGACGCGCTTTGACACGAGGAGGCGGCTCCTTGAGTAAATTGCGGGGCCCTTTGCAGCTTGCGTAGTGAGCGTATAGGGCTGTTCGGCTCTGACTACAGGCTTTTATTTGAGGAAATACGGTAAGTAGCAGCAAAAACACGCTGATGTCTGTGGAAGTGGCAATAACTCCTTTCTAACAGTTATAATTTGACTTTGTTTTATACATATCAGACACACATTATACAGTACAAGTTACTATATAGTTTGCTCTATTCTTCTCAGAGTTCACCGATTACTTTCATGTATTTCGTGAGACAAGGATGAATTTACGTGATGTAAATCCGACAGATCCGATTCTCTGAGGCGCAAACTAACATGGCAGCGCCCATTGCGCATTATAGATCTACTAACATGATCCTTATGACAAAACACATTCACTTACACACATTTGAATATCAGATAGCTCATGACATAGGTAACAAGTCTGTGAATATTTTGAATAAAAAATAAAAAAACGAAAACCGATACAGCTGACCTGTCATACACCTGACAGAACTGGAGAGGATCTGCAAGGAGGAATAGTAGAGGATCCCCAAATCCAGGTGTGAAAAACTTCCCAAAAAGACTCATGGCTAAAGCTTGGAACATACTCTGCAAGAACAAAGTACATTCATACTTCACGAGAAAAGCAGGTGCCGATCATCTGCGTTTCTCCGCATTAACCACGCCCACTTTAAATATCTGACCAATCACACAATAGCTCTCGGACACCCACAAGAAAAAAGTTCTGCTTAGGCGATGTGTCGAGAACAAGCTGCGAGAACTCCCAAACCAGGTCTGCGAGAACAACATGACATTGTTTTGTTCTTGTACTGATGTTAAATGAGGAGCCATTTTAACTTTGACAGACAGTTTGAGATGTAGACTATATTTGAGTATTGTGTGTATCAGTTAGTTTATGATATCAAATGATTCACTGGGAAAATTCTCAATAAACCTGAATTCACCCTATACTAACTACTTTTTCAGCAGCCACCGTTTCTATATTTATATGTTAGGCTGTACAGCCATCTAGTGCTTACATCTTTGCATTGCAGATGATTAATGGTCACAATTTAGAGGTAAATATTAAGTCAATTTACCTTTTTTTTTTTGTAAAATCCCCCTTAAAATACAAAATATTAAAAGGTAAAATATTGAAAATAATAATTTTTCAAAATAATTAATTATCAATGAAACCAACCTGTCTGTTCCTCAGTTTCTTCATCTTTCTCTCTGAATGTTTCCTCAATCTTCATTTCTTCACTTTCCTCTTGCTTTGTTTGTTCCTCATTTTCTTCATCTTTCACTCTCAATGTTTCTTCCATCTTTATGTCTTCACGCTCCTCTTTAATAAATGCCATCTTTATAATAGTGTGAAGAAAAGGCTGAACTTAGAATTAAAGCACATCATAAACATACTAAATTAATTTATCAGAGATACAGTTCAAACTTTAAAACCACTTAAAAATGTATTTATAGCCTGTAAAGTTTTAAAGGCTGTTTGAAAATATGAAAAATTGGGTTCTGACAGAGTTACTCAATTTAGTTTGCTAATTTAAAAAAGTTAATAAAAAAAAACCTGCTTTATTTTGGCTTAAAATATCAGGATACATATCGTAACGTGAGTTCAGTATCGAGATACATATAGAATCGTGACACGAGTGTATTGTTATACCCCT
Source organism: Pseudorasbora parva (assembly GCF_024679245.1). Classification (NCBI taxonomy): domain Eukaryota; kingdom Metazoa; phylum Chordata; class Actinopteri; order Cypriniformes; family Gobionidae; genus Pseudorasbora; species Pseudorasbora parva. The sequence continues at coordinate 5,041,792 of NC_090191.1, forward strand.
ATTGATAAATATAACATTTTCCTAATAATAAGAACAAATCAATAATACAAAAGTTTTTTTTTTTTTTTTGAAAAGTCATATTGATATGAATGAAGTAAAACAGGTACAAGAAGAGGTTTCAGTTCATTTTAACACTTATAAATTGAGACATCTCATCTCTAATGTGTGTTTCTCAGGATATTTTCAGTCAACAATGTTAAATTACACTTCTTTAAGGACACTTCATCCAGATGTATTCCCACTCGAATGAGGAAAACATATTAACCCAAACTAATTTAGATGGAGGAGAAGAGATTTAAACAAAAAGAGATCTAATCGATTGGTCACTGCATTTATCATTAATTCAATCAAGTTAATCTAAAAATAAAAATGTGGAGACTTTTAATTATTCAAAACAATCACTCTGTTGATTATTTCACAAACCATTATTATCTCATTTTCACAGGCAATTCCTTATGACGCAGTGTTTGGTCTCCTCACTGCTTTTTTATTTTTGGAATAATTCACACATTTGGTTTGAGCCTAATATATTATTAGTTGGTCAGTTGTTGAGTGTTACTGAACTATGTCTTAAATTTAAGTATCATATTTCTGTGAAAGAATATTTTATTGTCGTGAATTCTATTATAAAATAATTTCTCTATTCATCAGTCAGAGCGACAGTTAGTGGACCTAAATTGCCTGATTGGAAGAAAACACTCAGAACTAACACAACAAACTAATAAAATAATGCCTAATATATTAAGAGTCTATATAACTGTCCGTTTAATTATTTAACAATTTATAGAAATCGAGATAGAAATAGAAATGGAGTGCTTCGAATCACTTAATCATTTGTTGTGAATCAATCGGTTCAATTGACTCGGAGAGTCGAATGCTCCGGTTCTCTCGCCTCTCGCCAGAGACTGAATTCATGTTTGAACTGATTCACGATAAAAAGCGAAATGAGCCGCTCCTTCTGTTACTTATGAGTTTATGTTACTTTACTCACACAACGCTGATAAAAGTTACACTTAACAATTCATGATTCATTATGAGTCGCTTTAAATCACTTTAAACGCTTACAACACAAACCTTTCTCCAGCCGAATCACAACAGATGCCGGAGCGCGGAGCGGCCTTATGACGTCACACATCAAAAACTAAATAAAAGTCCCACTCTCTGCTGAGTCTAAAATCTCAAATGTGCATAGAAATTTACGTAGAAAAAAATTACAACATTCAGAGTTGTAAGTATTGGTGCAATACACAAAGTTACTAACACATAGGTACGTTAATAATACAGTTCACATTGAGAGTAAAATAAATAAATAAAGTAATAATTTATTTTCTTTGTTTTAATATTACATTTTATAATCATTTGAATAGTTAGTTCATTTAGAATAGTTGTCATTTATTCATTTAGTCATTTTATGTTTTATTATTTTATATTATTTATGTTCTATTGTTGTTTAATCTTATGATTGTGGTCTGAAGGGATGTTTGTCTTCACGGGTAGGAGATCAGAGAATGTCTCCATTTCAAGGTTTTTATCATCACAGTATGATGTTGTGAAGCAGTGATTTTCCAAAGTTCGTACACTCTAAATAATGCTGGGTTGTTTTTTAACCCAAAATGCTGGGTTAAGACTGTTGGGTCATTTTTGTTAGTTTACTTAATCATATTTTAAACACCATTGGGTAGTTTCACATTTCCAGTCGTTGGGTTAACCCTGCTGGGTCGCAATGCTTGGTTGATTCTACCCAGCGCTTGGTTGTTTCACGTGCTTCCCGCCTTGATTCGTTTAAATTCGCTCCCAAACTGTCATTTTGAAAGGACAATGCAAAAGGCAAAGCCACTGGTTGCAGATGTCTTAAGATAAGTTCATATGCTTTCATTAATAATCATTTTAATTAGCATAATTATAGTTTTTTTTCTTCCTCGCGGTAACAATTCTTAAGCTTACTTGTTAAGACGACAAAAGTTTTACCTCAGAATCCGATGCAATGTACTGACTCGTGTTAGTTTAGGTAACGTTAGGCATGTGAGACGATAGAATACAGTTTGTGATTACACGGAACCATGATCCCCTTACGAAAATTAAATATGGTTTTATATAGGGATGTCACAAGTACCGGTAACGTTACGCTACTTCGGTACCACATACTGAAATATTTAAAAATGTGACGACAGCCTATCTGTATAGCATCGATTCACAAGTAGAATATATTCGGTCCCGCAGCTGCGTTCAGTCGCATCACACAGGGCTCCAGACTGTAGCCGATTATATACGTGACCAGTTTCTGTGTATATTAAATACTATTTAAATATTACTCTTCCATGTTTTGCGTCTCTGTGTGAATGACGGTGGCGTGTGCGCGAGCGTACACACACACACGCTTGCTGTCTTTTAAGCCTCTGCCGTGTCACTGAGGAGTTAGGACCATAGACCGTAAAAAAATATGTAGGACTCGACATCATCCGTTTCCACTTGGCAGATTTGAAGCTTTCAGGCGGCCTGCACGGCGCGGACATCTTGGGAACGAGTCTGCGCAGTAGCGATTTCGGGACCGGAGTTGCGCAGTAGAGCGCAGGAAGTACAGCTGCAATATCAAAAGCCCGCCCACACTCTCGCAGATGCTGAACAATTAATTGTGTTGGTGTGAAATAAACAGTTATGGAAATTGAAATTAAATCATCGTGATGATAACTGCCTTCAGTGACATAAACTAACTTTGGGGAAAAAATATTTGAAGTGTAATTTTATTATTTAGTTTGCCTCGCGTCCATTAGTAAACACAGAGGGGATGAGGAATGGAGAGAGGGGACCATGTCTATCTTAGGGATGTCTGTTGGTTGTGCTCACTGGCAATTGTGGAGTCGTTCCCAGATCTATAAAATAAAATTAAATAGTGTATATCTACAATAACGTTACTGGCTATTCTGTTATTATTCTTATCATTATTCTTCTTCTTATTATTATTAATAATATTACTGTTATTATATATTACTAGTACTACCACTACTGCTATTATTATAATCATGAATACTACTATACTTATTCTTGTCATCACTACCTCTATCACAACAACTACAACAACTAATACTACAACTATAATTATTATTACTAATACTATTATCGTTATTATAATTCACAGATGATACAGCTACTACTACGATTCTTAACATGAATACTATTGCTATTACTACCACCTCTGCTACTATTATTATTATTACTAATACTATTATCGTTATTATAATTCACAGATGATACAGCTACTATTACGATTGTTAACATGAATACTATTACTATTACTACCACCTCTGCTACTATTATTTTTGTTGTTATATTTATTATTATGATGACTACTGCTACTAAAACTCTATTATTACTATTCCCCCCCCCCCTTTTTTTCCTCCTCTCTTTCTCCTCTTCTGTAAGTGTATGTATATCATTGATCCCCTACCTTGTAAAAGTTATTATTTTGTAAATTTTTAATTTTGCTCAATAAAAAAAAAAAAGAAAAAAAAAGAAAACACAGAGGGGCGGCTATACTGGGACCGGTCACCGGGGGGCGATCGAGGCGCGAAAGCTTCAGTATCTGAGAGGGAGACTGCAGGCTTGGTTAGGACATGAGAATTTACCGTTTCATTTTGAGAAAACTGTCATATCATGAACACAGACACTCGAACTTCACGGCAACCCTTCAAAATAAAAGTTTGATTTAAACGTGAATACATTGATAGAATATATTATAATTATATATTACAGTATATTTGTAGTTTTCATTGTTGGCAATTTTAACACTTTGTGTGTTGTACCATTTGTCAAGCAATAAAAATGATTGTTTTAACAGTCTAAACATGCATTCTTCATTTGTTCTTTCATGGTTGTCTAGTTTTACAGTAGGCTAATGCACAGGAGAGATTTTAAGAACAACCCAGCAAGAATAACCCAGAAGAGCAAATCCATTAATGGCAAAAAATTGACTACATTTTGGGTTTTCTCAACAGCCCAGCCTCCTGGGTTAAAATGCCACTGGGTTAATTTAACCTAGAATGTGTTCTGTCCAATATTTACCCAGCGCTGAGTTGCCAATTGGGTTGTTTTTAACCAAGCCATTTTTGGAGTGTAGTTTTTCCATTGGTAAATTAACACTTGTTGGAATTGTACTGGTCAGATGAAGTGTAACATATAGACGAAGTCTGAGCATTGAAATACACACAACTAAGATTATTCAATAAACTCTGCTCATTTATTATCATCACAACTCCTGCTCTTCTTTTTCTTTCTCAGTCAAACTCTGATAAAGCTGTTAACAGAGTCTTTAGTAAAGTCTTTCTGTTTACAGGTTTGCTGGTCACACACACACCAGACAAACTGATATCTTTTGACAAGATACGGCGTCCAGGGCTGGATTTGATATTTGTGACGTGGAGATTTCATCCGGTCTAACATTGTGCCTTTCCCCCCAACAACAGGGGCCCTTTTGTTATTGAAAAACTGTCTTATTATCAAATGTTTATTATGTTTATTATTATCAAAATAGCATTTTAACATTTTATCGATTCTTATTTGCAATATAAATCTACAACATACAAAACAAACATCAAATATTAGATCAAATTAACACAGAATCAACGTTGCTTTGTTGCCCATGATGGCATCAAAGATCAGACACATCTCCATGTGCATCTTTAAAAGCAGATGTTTTGGAAAGTGGAAAGCCATCTAGAGCGCTTTTCCCTCCGCCTGTCTGTCAGGAAGCTGATGATCCACTGACAGATGGAGGAGGGCACAGAAGGCTGTGGGTATCCGTGATGATGAGTTAAAGCGGAGCTGAAGTCCAGGCTCCTTACACGAGTCCCAGGATGTGGAGCAGCCCCGTGTCGACAGCATCATCCACTGATAAGCAAACTGCAGGGGGTCCAGAGATGTCCTTCAGGTGGGCCAAAACTAGCCTCTCAAATGATTTCATGACCACAGATGTGAGGTTCATGCACCAACGGGCTAAAACCAGCCACGGAACTTAATTTTCAGGGAGAAGGAAATCCTCCGCCCTAAAAATGACGACTTCTTTTTGGGTTCTTGAGCTGCTCTTTCCTCAGTATCACCCTTGCTCTTCCTGTCCTTTTTGGACCTGAAGGGATTCTTCATCTGCAAACAAATGACACTCATGATTTAAAACAGTAGTGTTTAAAACAGAATTAATTTCAGCAAGTATAGGTATTAGGTAGAACATTAAACATTTATACAGAGGAGAAATGACCTTTTTAAGGATGTTTGACTTCATCATCTTTAACCTGTTTCTGAAGGTCAGCTTTGGCAGATCCTCCTGAACCGACACAGCCTGACTGTTCATCTCAGTCGATGTTAACTGTTCAGCCGGTGGAAATTTCTTTTCCAGCGAGTCAAAAACTTGGCTGACCACCAACTCAGTCAGATGATCCACCACTGTCAGATCGAAATCTTCTTCTTTAATGGAGAAGGGCATCACTGGAGTATTTTCAGGGAGTTTCGCAGGTTGAGGGAATCTGGAGGACACAAGAAGACGCTGCACGAGTTCCTCCACAAAATAATGGAGAAAATCTCTAGCAGTCGTTCTGACCTCCTCCGAGTCTCTCTCTGTGGGCGGCATCTCACATCTCTGGACACAGTTCATTAAATCTGTGAGCCTTTGCAGTCGTCCTGAAGCTGCGTAACCGATGTCCTGCCCGCTGACGTGACCGCTGCACTTCGACATGTAAAGAGCGGTCATCAGAGAGTCAAATAAGGTGATGGTCTTTGGCCCGTCACTGTCTGAGGGTTGATCTGACTCCAGCAGGACGAGTGACAGTCCACCCTCATGTGTCTCAAAAGTCGGCTGCAGAACTGGAACAGGCCCACTTCTCCATGTCCTGGACGCTGCAGTAGGATCCCATGCCCGAATGAGTTCCTCCACAATGTAGTCGATTACATTGCTTGTGGCCTCAACCGTACGACTTGGTCTGAGAGCACAGGGGAGTTTGGCCTCTATTGCCGCGAGGACCGTGCCGATGGCTGTCATGGCCGCTCCGCGGGTGATGTGGCAATGCAAAACACTCAGCTTTCGGATGACCCTACTGATCAGTAATTCCCCAATATTAGAGCAGGACTCATCCGGACAGAAGTAAACGAAGCACGGTGACGAGGCTGCGTTGATCTTCAGGATGTTGTTGTGCATCACCACATTCACCTGATGCCAAACTTCCTCCACCACAATGCCAGCGAGTTCACCGTCTTCACCCAGAGAGTTGCTGAAATCACATTCACCGCTGCTGAGGAGAACATCCACCGTGATCCCAAAAAGGGTTTCAAGTAGATACACAAATGGGAGCCGCTCCGTCTTCAGGATCACTGGTCCTTCTTCTGAAGGGTCCTGCTGAAGATCCTCAGTGGATGCGGATGTGGATGGCCTGTTTGGGTTCACCACTGCAGAGGTATCCATGCCCACTACACCAGATAGTTTTGACATTAAACCAGCTGCAGTTGTGGTGGCTGACGCTGCAATGGCAGTCAGCATTTGATGGATTTGCTGTCTGGAGAACTGTGTGTGTGAGGGGGAAAGCTAAATTAGTTTGTTCTAATGAATAAAAATTTTCTTTGAGCAGATCGTTTGCTTTATTCCTAAACATGGACTTATAAATGATAAACATGTATTAATATGCAAAAGTAGACTTACAGGGTAGCTCAGTGCTGCCTGTATCACTTCCAAATTCCTGAAAAACACACAAAACCATGAATATAATATAAGACAAGTAAATGTATCTTGTTAGTTAGCTAGAAAAATAATAACTGATTTTGCTAAATATATCCACTCTATTACATATTCATTCTATGTTTACTTAACCTGTTAGTGTTTATATTTAACCAACAAATTGGAGTAGAAACATAATAATTTTATTAAAAAGTATATATTTAAAGTACCTAATGTGTAGTAAGGGTATTTAAATGTTTGTATAACTGAGACTTATTTGATTGATTATTTAATATGTGATTAATTGATTTTTAAATAAGCTTTTGTTTTCCGAAAGGTTTTGATTCATTGTGCTGTTGTTGTGCTGAGAATTGATTAAAACATTTATTACAACATTTATTAGTTTAAAAAATAAAAGCTTTTAATTTAAGTGAACTTAGAATAATCTTCAAATAAACACATTATAAGTCATATTTAACTGCGGCCTTCATATATAATCAATATACAGATAAATTATAAACTAAATATAGATGAATCCTTATTAAAGCTGCAATTTTCTCTTGCTACCTTTGTTTTTTGATAAACATTAAATGTGCACTTTGTAACTTGTCTGTCCTCTAGAGGTCACCTATTCAAAACAACGGCATATTTTGATGCCGCCAAGTTTGAGCGCAGTATCTTGGGACATGTGTTCTTCAGCTCACAGCCGGTGGGAAATAATCGGGATAGACTCTGGCAGAAATCATAGTCATGGGTGCGGTTATTAATGTTACTGTAGTATAAAGCAGAGCAGGAGCGAGTGTTGTAGAGCTGAGCATGGCCACTGGAGCGAGTGTTATTGAGATGAACACACGGTTCGTGAGCAGCGGGACTTTTATTATGCCACAGTCGCCGACACCATTTCCGTTTTTCTGGTCATGAGCAGTGTTGGGGGTAACATGTTACAAGTAACGTGCGTTACGTAATAATATTACTTTTCTGGAGTAACGAGTAAAGTAACTCATTACTTTATAAATTTACACATTAATATTTGAGTTACTTTTTAAAAAAAGTAATGCGAGTTACTTTTTAGTTTTATTAATTTTGCATTAAAAAAAAATTTAAATAGCCTTTTGAATTAAAATGAACGTTGTCGTAGAATCACGCACTCACGTGCGCGGGAACAGACTAGTCAGTCAGAAACGAAGATGGCAGGCCAGAGCTGTACATTACTGCGATGGAAGTATTCTCATTATTTTGAAATCGTAAAAGAAAAGGAGAAGGGAATAATCGTTAAGTGTAGATTATGTGCGGTTGAAAAGCTTTTGTCAACTGCTAAAAACACCACTTCAAATTTAAAAAAACACCTGCATGCAAAGCACAGCACTACATCGCTGGAAGCGAGAGAGCCGAATGATTCCTGCACCCCGCCTGAAGCTAAACAACAAAAACTTGATTTCAGTTCGCCAGGTAAAACAATTAGTTCGACTGAACTGAACAAATTGGTTGCTGCTTTTATTGTTGAGGAGATGCAGCCACTGTCCACTGTGGAGGCGCCCACATTTCGCAATATCATCAGCAAAATCTCCGTGACAGGGAAAAGGCCGGGGGCCGTGCTGCCCGATCGCAAAACTTTTACAAGCTTTTTGGACAAGGCGTATATGGACATGGAGACAGACCTGAAGAAAACTTTTGCCGATCTGGAATATGTTTCCACCACTGCTGATCTATGGACTGCTCAGAATAAAAGTTTTTTGGGAATTACTGTACACTGGATCGATCCTGCTACTAGTGTTGTAGTACTCGAGATCGGACTTTTTAAAGGTCTTGGTCTCGTCTCGGTATCGACCGCATTTTTACTCGGTCTCGTCTCGGTCTCGGGCGAAGATGACTCGGGATTTTGTCTCAAGACCGGTCAAGACCACAGCTGAAGGCATATAAAGAACAGAGAACTCCACCCTGCGCGCACTCTCTCTGTCTTCAAAATAAGCACATACGCTCTCTCTGATACTTCACATATTAAGCTAAATCAAAAGTTCAGAAAACCGAATCCATGTTGAACGTTGCGCGTTCGGACAACTGTTTTGAAGTACCGCTCGGTGTGAATTGTGCTCAAAAAACGTTTGACCAGCTAAACAGCTGACATAAATCATACATTAAATAAATAGGAAACAATTTCTATCCAGTTATGAAGTGTTTTCTGTGTGACAAACCTTCCGCGATGTTCTGACAGCCGTGATTCACATACAACGGGTCTGCTAATGTCCGATTCACGACCCAATGACTCATTTGAACCGAATCATTTTAACGACAGTAATAAGAACTGATCTGTTCAACAATGAACTGAACGAATCAGTTTAATCATTTACTCAGAACACCTCAGAAATGAGAACGCAAGTGTGCTTACCCAATTTAGCAAGAGTGGAGAGTAAGATTTATTAGTTTTAACTATCCACAGTATTTCAGCTTATGTATGTTGAATGTGTAGTAAAATAAATAGTCTAAAATCATTTAGTTTAGACTGGAGTGAGGTGAAAACAGAACAAAACTGTTTGTTAGCTAGCGGATCATTTTATTAAATTGTATATGGCAGAAATTGTGGCTATTTCTTAACTGTTAATGCTATTTCTAATATTGATATGATTATATACCAAAACAATTCAACCTGTTGGAACAAAAGAAACATCAAGATAAGAGATCATACATAATATGAGATATAACATAAGATAATAAAGAATGATTGTTTCGTTGCATTTTAAAAAAAAAAAAATGGTGTGTGTGTGTGTGTGTGTGTGTCAGCCACCACCAAAGACCATTTTTGACCCAAAACCCTGCACATGTGAAATATTTGTTAAATCAAACTGTAGTTAATCAAAAAATGCAAGTACAGGGTTTCTTTTCCTTGTTGTTGCACAATAAAGCTGCACAATAACATTTTCAATTTGTAAATGAAAAATATGTACATATTTAAAATAATTTGCTTAAGCAGCATACTAATGCATATCTGTATGATACATCTTCCACCTCCTATTATTCACATTCATTTAAGACATAATGGACTGTGTCTGAGATTAATACCTCATCCAGATTAGCATTCTTAGGGAGCTTTGAGTTTTAAAATGGGATTGAGCACTTTTCACAAAACAAAACACAAAGCTCTGTTAGTGTCAGTTTGGTGTTTGTGTCCACCATAGACTGTAAACAATATGGACACGTCGTCTTCAGTGCCTCCCATTTAAGAAAAGTTAAGTGTTATTTGCTTATAGAAGAAAAAGATTAATTCCCACAAAGCTGCAATGCCTTTTGATTATTTGATCAAAACTTCTCTCATGGTACACTTACACACCCACACATACGAGAGAAGTGCCAATCATATGCATATTCCACATTTTATCATAAGTGTGGGGACATGCATTGGTCTCGGTCTTGACTCGGTCTCGGCCTGTCTTGGTCTTGGTCTTGACTCGGTCTCGGCCCTTCAAAGTCTTGGTCTTGTCTTGGTCTCGACCCTTCAAAGTCTTGGTCTTGTCTTGGTCTCGGTTTAGGTGGTCTTGACTACAACACTACCTGCTACACTGCATCGCCAGAAAGCTGCAATTGCCTGCAGACGATTTCGTGGGAGACACACGTACGATGCCATCGCAGCGGAGATAGAGCAAATTCACAGCTCGTTTGCTCTTTGTGGTAAGATAACTGCCACTGTCACTGACAATGGCGCGAACTTTGTAAAAGCATTCAGAATGTTTCAAGCTGATGATGACGATGAAGCAGAGCATAATGAAGACGAGGTCATCTTTACGGACTTGAATGAAGTTTTACGCGATGACATTGAGACCAGCGAAAGGTATGTTCTACCTCCGCATCACAGGTGTGCATCCCACACCCTTAACCTTATATGCACGAACGACGTAGTCACATTTTTGACAGCGAAGGTAGAATGCAAAGCAGTGTACAGGAGTGCAACTGGAAAATGTTCAGCCTTGTGGTCAAAAGTTAGTCGATCAACTGTGGCATCAGAGAGCCTGGAGGAATTCAGCAAAAGGAAGTTGCTGGTCCCTTCAACTACAAGGTGGAACTCGTTTCATGATGCGCTAAGCAGAGTCACAGACATTCCCTTAGTGGACCTCAATCAACTTTGCACTCGCCTGGACATCAGATGCATTACGGAGAGAGAGTATCTTTTCCTTAAAGAATACTGCAAGGTTCTGAAGCCTGTCTGTATGGCATTGGATATACTTCAAGGTGAAGATGACTGTTTCTATGGGACCCTTCAACCTACCCTTGAAATCCTGATGGCCAAAATCGTGGCACTGAAAGAGGGCCTCTCTCATATGATGGCTGACCTCCCAGACCTCATAGTTCAAGTAAGTCTGTTTAATATTGTCTTATTATTAGTTGTATTATTATTTTTATTATTATTATTATTATTATTATTATTATTGTAGTTTTATATTATGTCAAGTAACTTTTATTTATATAGAACTTTATACAATATAGATTGTTTAAAAGCAGCATTTCAGTGATAACAGGAAAATAATGATTCAATGATGTAAACAGAATTAAATTTCGCTGTTAAGCAGCACTGTAAAGAAAATAGTTAACAGTCATTATTCAGTTCAAATCAGTTCAGTGTTTTAGTTTGGTTCAGTAACTGTGTAGTTCATCAATTATGAAATGAGTTCAATATATAGCTAAATGGTTGTTTAAATGGATAGTTCACCCAAAAAAAGAAAATTACCCTATTATTTACTCACCTAGTTGGTGTATGACATTCTTCTTTCAGATGAATACATTCAGAGTTATTAAAACATGTCTCTTCCAAGCTTTATAATGGCAGTGGATGGCAGCTCAAAATTTGAAGACCAAAATAGCACATCCATCCATTATAAAAGCAATATATACCACGCCAGGGGGTTAATAAAGGCCTTCTGAATTAAATCGATGGGTTTGTGTAAGAAAAATATCCATATTAAAGGCGTTGCCGTAAGATGAATACAGAAGGTGGTCCGCCAAAAGCAAGATATTTTACTTTATAATGTGTTAAATATTGATATTTTTCTTACACAAACCCATCATGTCGCTTCAGAAGGTCTTTATTAATCCCTGGATCCTACGGAGCACTTTTATAATGGATGGATGCTTTTTGGGGGGGCTTCAAATTTTGGGCTGCCATTATAATGCTTGGATTAGCCAGGACATTTTTATATAACTCTTAATTTTTAATATCATTTTTAAGATGAGTTAAGGGTGAGTAAATCATTGGCTAATTTACATTTTTGGGTGAACTATGTCTGTAAGTTTAATTCTACTTTTCTGACATAAATTTAATTATGAACGCATGTCTATTAGTTTATAAACTGGTAGTTTTAATTCAGTTTAAAACTAGATTTTAAAACCCATCTAAAATTCTCTTACAGGCTATCAAGACAGGGTTTAGCTCCATCCTTGACAGTGATGAAGCTTTGCTTGCTGCGGTAACACTGCCAAAATTCAAGCTGCGGTGGATGAGGGATGAAACAAGAAAAGACAACATCAAGATGATTCTGGCAGCACAGTGTCGTGCTCTCACCATTGATATACCACAGAAAGAGCCACTGCAGTCTCCTGAAAGCAGAGACAACGAAGATGACTTCTTTGCATTTCCTGAAGAGAAGAATCAACATGACGAACAAGCAATTACTGTGGACATGGAGATTTGCGAATACCTGAAATCAGCTGATATGGGAAATTTACATGAATTCCCCCGGATTTTGAAGATCTTCTTAAAAGCCAACACAGCAACACCTTCCAGTGCGCCAGTTGAGAGGCTGTTTAGTATTGGAAGTCTCATTCTCACCCCAAAAAGAAACCGTCTCACAGACCAGCGCTTTGAGAAACTGCTCCTTCTTCGCTACAATCGTTACTTTGAAATAAAACCCAGATGAAATGGTGAACTCTTAGTATTAAGATAATAATCTAAACGTTACATTAAGATAAATCTTTTTTTTGTATTATTATTATTATTGCATTACATTGCAGAAGTGATTTGGACTTTTTTTTTCACAAAATAAATTTTGTTTTGAGGACATTTGGTCTATTGGAATAAATTTATGAATTTATATAGGCCATGTGAAATGTATCAAATTTAAAAGCTTACAAATGTACTTACAAATTTGTGGCGTTGTTTGTAGTATCATGTTCTTTAATAAGTTATTATTAAACATTTAAAACGTATGTCTATTTATGTCTTTTGCTCTAATATAACTTAATTCATAATGGCAATTATCTAGCCTATTTTATACTGTTTATTATCACAATGGACAGTAAATTTCAATTTTGCAGTCCATAATCTACCCACACAAAAAGTACAGAAGGAACATTACTGTGTTAAACACTAGTACAAGAATTTCAAGACTCAGCCAGGTAAGAAAAAGTAACTCAAAAGTAACTCAAAAGTAAAGTAATGCATTACTTTCCATAAAAAGTAACTAAGTAACGCAATTAGTTACTTTTTTTAGTAGTAACTCAATATTGTAATGCATTACTTTTAAAAGTAACTTTCCCCAACACTGGTCATGAGTATGAGGTAATACAGCTCTGTTTGTCTTGTTAGATACATTCGAGTGTGTTGAAATGGATGCTATGATGTTATTCAGCGGCTGCTGTGACACTTGTTATTGCACACTGCTAAGAGTAAAGTGTTTCTGCAAAATAAATCCGGAAACTGAGGGAAACGCAGACGTGACGAAACTGAGAGGCGACTGCCGCACACGTCCCGGCTCCTTGGTTAAAATAGCAATTTTCTCACATTTACAAATATTTGGAAACATTTGGAGTATTATAAGTACTCAACTGAACCAAATGTAAAACACAGACAGAGTAGTTTTGTGTATATTTTACTGCAAAAATGTTACATAGTGCATCTTTAATGACAGAAACTGGTTTATTAGGCAGCTCTCACTTTAAGATCTTCCGCTGCCAAACATTTTGCAGATCTGACGCGTTTTCTCTCTTAACTCTTTTAGTTAATTTAAGACGTTATTTAGCTTATTTAAGTTTAAGACTCATTTAAGACTAGTCTTTTAAGAATAATTGACAAAACGGGCATTTTGGCTCAATTTTGTGTTTTACTGTTCGTTCAAGCGTGAAAGAGGACTCATTAACACAATTACACAAAAACTGCTTTAAAATAAGTTTCATCACTAGAATATAATAGATATTTCTATTTTTATTGTACAAATAAATAAATAGACATACCGCTCAGTCAGATTCCAGAAGAAGTTGTCTATGACTGATTGAGTAGTGACGTTCTCCGGCTGTGGTACAGAGAGTTTTGCAGCTAAACGCACCGCATAGGCCAGTTCTCTGTAATGGTCTGACTGAACTCCAGTATTACAAGCCATTGTAAACGATCATCAAACACCAAATACTGAGGACGAATGACTTTACACCGAGACTGCAGAAAGCGATGGGCTTCAGGACTCCTGCAGCGGCAGTTATAGTGTGTTCTGACTGTGACATCACAATAGAGAGATCAGCACTGATGAACATTCTAATGGAACGCTGGAGGAATGTGGCGGCACTGCTGCAGATGCTTCAGAGTCTGTGATTATTATTATATGTTCTTCTATCACTAATTGATGGAGTGTGTAGCTTTTCATTTACAATCATGTAAGATATGGAAAGGACCAGCTATAACCACTGACAAAATGTGGCTTTAAAATCTGTCCAATACTTAACATTTGGAAAAAATATATATATTTATTGAAGGATAATCGCTCAGGTTTTTGTAATAGTTGGCAACCCTGCATAGAGTTCTTACAATCAGTATCTGTATAAACTCTTATTTTACTTGCTACAAAATTGTATTATACTTCCGCTTTGGGTTTTTTCTGTTTTCTTCTTCTTCTTCTTTTTTTGGTGACCAAAGGTCTTGTTCTGGTTTATATGTACACTTATACAAAAATATTTGAGCCTCTCCTATATTGTTGATTGAAAACTGCATAATAAATATATGCTCTTTTTTTTTTTACATTCATAAACATGTCATCTCTGTATCCTTTCCATTAATAATAAAAGAAGAAAAAAACTGACGTTATAAACTGCAATTTTTAGCCTCCTTGTTAGTGTGCTCCTTATTCAGTTTTCCACCCTATTCATCTAATATAAGGGAAATACACGAGAGAAATTATTTTTTCACTATTTGTAACATATTTCAAAATGTTAATTATTGTTGCATATTTTTTTGTTTGTTGAGTCTGTGGCCCTAAAAAGGTTTAATTATATTTAAAAACATGTACTATTTTTGCTCTTTAGAAAAATTGCAATCATTGTCATTGAAAAAAAGTTGTTGGTTTCTGCTCACAGCACAGAATCTCACATATTAGATGTGGTTCAAACTCTTTGTTTGTTAAATTAATTTTAGTACATCAATGACCAATACGTGTTTAAATATGTATTTCAACAAGAATTCAACTTATGTTTTTTTGTGTTTTTGTATGCGAATGCCTATGCACATCTGTGAATTGAGCGTGTGTGCAGGACGTTTATTTTGGAGTGGTGTTGTGACGTCAGAAGGCTGCGCCGCGCTCCTGCATCTGTTGTGATTCTGCAGAAGAAAGGTTTGTTTTAAGCGTATAAATCAATATAAACTGTTCAGGCAATGCTATCGTTTTAACAAGAACCGTCAAATCACTGTTTGAATATTAAACTTAACATTATAATGCGTTATCTAACATTAATAGACTTTATTTTGTGTGAGTAAAGACCAATTCATACATGAGTAACATAAATTATGCGTCTCATTTCTCTATATATCGTGAATCGGTTTATGATAAACATGAATTCGGTCACTGGTGAGTAGAGCTGAGAGAAACTGAGCTTTTGAAACTCAATACAGGGGTTTTCCTGGCTCAAAGTGTTTGTTTAAGTATAGAAAAGGGTTTAAATGTATCATTCATATATTTCCACATCACTGTAGAATCTACGTCTGTGTTTATTGAACTAATGGTCACTCTTATTTGTTTATTGAACTATTGGTCACTCGTATTTGTTAATCACAATCCAGATTCCAGTAAGAGCACACTAATTTATTATAGAAAATACAATATAATCATAAGCTGGGCTGGTCCTGTTATACTGTGACTTTTCTTTCTCTGATTTATACGTCACATATTTATAATAAATGGCTTAAATTACATATTTAGGTTCTCTTTATCACTTAAACAGATATTAAAAAATAAATGTTGTATTTATTGATGGATTCAATCGTATCATGTCCTCATGCAAAGTAATCAACTTCCACAAGAGCTATAAACCATGAAATGATGATAATTTCTAAATATTTGTAGATTGTTATAGAATAGGCTAAACTTCCTCAAATCATTCATATAAATAAAGTGAATCTATAGTTTTTTATACAATTTTCTTCATTACAGTGTCCCTGAGGTCATCTTCCCTGTTAGTAAGTATTTTCTCGGCCTTCCAAAAAAGACCACTGTAAACAGAAATAACCTTCAACTCTCACTCCTGCCTGTTTTTTTAGTTTGTGAAATGTTATCCTGCTTGTCCCACTCTTATGGTACGTTCACACCAGATGTGAATGAAGCGATAAGCGTGAGTGATTTACATGTTAAGTCAATGCAAAGACGCGAATAGACATTCTGCGGCACGAATTACGCGAATTGAGCAACATGAATTTGAACTTTGGCGGATATTCGCACTGCGGTAACCAATCAGGAGCCTGCTTCCTGCTGTCAAGTGGATGAAGTGATGGAAGGCAAACCTCGAGGCCAGAGTAATGTAAAAATACTACAGTTATTGTGTCACAAAATGAGTTTTTCAGGTGAGAATGTAGTTTAATGCTGTTGACCCTGTTAGGCTATGTTATGAAGAATGTTTGTCTGGTCGACGGTCGTAATAATGTAAAAACATATCTGACATGGTTATTAAAGATCTGTTTATCTGTAGAAGGTTAGCTAGATAAATGTTGATCACTTTGAAGGCCACAGCTAACTGAAAATGTTCCACCCAGTTCGATTCCAGGTCTATCAACCTAACAGGGTGGAAATTCAAAGAGAATTTAGTGTATTAAAACTGTTATATAGGTGCAGTTCCACACATTACTGATTGCAAACCATGCAGGACAATGATAGAAAGCTCATCCACTCTGTCATTTTTAAATAATAATTTGACATCAACAGTTGTTTTGCGTATTTATATCTTCTTTTGGGAGGTGAAGAGCATTAACAGCATACAGTATATGTTACAGTTAGTGTGTGTGTCTGATGCCAATTCATAGTCCTTGTGATGTGTGATCTAACAGACACCCTGTGTCTGTATATATGTACTAGCGAGTACAACATTGTTTAGAAACTGCAATAAACTCCAGCAAGTGATTTTATGCCAATTCACAGCACCTTTATCAACAGATCAAGTATTATAATGCAAAATATCAAATTGGAGAGTTTTACTGCACTGATACGTAACCATACACTGTAAAAAAAAGAGGTTGGTAAGGAATATGATGCTCTGTTTTAAATGATTGATATCTGAAGAGTTTCTGTCAACTTTAATTTAACAATCTATATTTGTCTGTCCCTCACATTAAGCTATGGGATGCTTTAGATGACTTTGTAGCAGCAAAGACTTTGGAGCACCTTTACACAGAGCGCCCCAACCCGTGTTGGCCTTTACACAGAGCGCCCCAACCCGTGTTGGAGGCGTCCGTGGTGACCACCATACATACATCTGGAAACTGTCCCCAGTGATTTGACCACGGGGCCAGGGCTTTGACACAGCCACGAGCCACTTTGCAAAATGAACAAAGTTATCCAAAGCTGGCCTGAATGCCACGCTTGGGGAGGAACCCGTGATTTTAGCCAGTACTGCAGGGGGCGCATGTGCATCATGCCCAGCGGAAGTACTGGAGAAGCTGATGCCATTAGGCCTAGCATTCTCTGAACAAATTGTAACTGGTCTGTTGGTGCTTTTTCTGTACGAACATGCAAGCTGCTGTGTAGTCAGAGCGCATTCGTTCAATAGCCAAAATTGTTCCCAGGAGGTAGATTCTCTGCCTGGGAAGCAATGAGCTCTTGGCTGTATTTACTCAGATATATACAGCCTGAGACCCAGGCATTCTAGCCGGCTGAGTAGCACTGATTTTATTTCTTCCTCTAACCTGGCCAGTACGAGCGTCATCAAGGTAGTTCAGAATGCGCATTCCCGCTTGTCTAAAGGGGGCGAGAGCTGCATCCATACACTTAGTGAAAGAGCGGAAGGCCAAATGGTAGAACTGTGTACTGATAAACCTTCCCGTCGAACACGAATGTCAAAAATGGTCTGTGATGTGGAATAATTTTGATATGAAAGTAAGCATCTATCAGCTCCACTGAGAAAAAACAGTCCATTGGGCGGATTTGTGCGAGGATCTGTTTTTAACCCTTAGGCGCCAGAGGTTTTTTCCTAAAACATTCGATTTTGACATCTTAATTTCAAAAGCAGTGGTGGAGGAAGTACTGATTCTCAGTACTTAAGTAAAAGTTCAAGTAACCAGAAATATATTTACTTTAGTGAAAGTAGAAGTACTACAACGACAACCCTACTTAAGTAAAGAGTAAAAAGTACCTGATTTTAAATGTACTTTAAGTATTAAAAGTAAAAGTACTTGCATAAAAATGTATTCTCTTAATGTCTAATTCTAATAATTAAAAAGAAGAAAACAGTATGAGCGGTGGCATTTTAATTTAGTTAGTTTTGGGTTAATGTAATTGTTCTTACCATCTGTTGCCTAGTTTACATTCGGACTTACAATTCTGGTTATCTGCAATGTCATTTTTCTGAAGCAACATTCTCATCAGCTTTGATGTATTTAAATCTTCATATGTATGATATTTTTACCTTTTATAAAGGACATTTTCCCCAAATCTTATTAAATATAGGCTTTGCTTTAGCTTTCCCTTTATATTCTTAAATTTGATTAATAAATTAAATTAGAATAAGATACAATAGGGTTGTTACCAATCAAATTAAATAATTAACACTGAAAAATTACAACTGCACTAAATAATGCTATGAGATTGTTTTAACTAAAAAAAAGTTAACTAAACCACCAGTAGATGGCGGCAGGTGAATCCTTATGAGAGAGTCATTGAGTCGATTCGTTCAAACAGCTGATTCGTTCATAAATGAGGCAGTCGTTTATGAATAGGGCATTGAATCTTTGATTCAGTAACGCACTGTTGCTGTGCAATACGTTATGGTTCGGATGTGGAAATCTGATCTTGGAAATATTTTTGTTGCTGAAATAGAACAAAAGCAATAAAGCAATCAGTAAAATGTAAGTGACTTGATGTTAATTCATTGTTTATGGAACTGTCAAATGAAATCAGTGTCAAATTTTCTGTCGTGATGGTATTCAGGAAAACTACACTCGTTGGTCGTGTCGTGGTGTTTTTTTAACTGTTATAAAATATAAAAACTAAACATTTTGAATTTTTAATGCAGTTACTAAGTTTCTTTGTGTGAGCGGGGCTGATTTGTTTCCATTTCTCCTCGAGAGGCTGCGCAAGCCTCAACAGCGCAACCGTCAATTCATTAGCCTATAACGTACATTATACTACGAAATATTATTATCCGGGCAAGCCTTAATCTCGAGCCCTGAAACTGATCAGAAAATGTAACGAAAATGTAACGAAACGTTGTAGAAATGTAGTGGAGTAGAAAGTATAATAATTGCTGCAAAATGTAACGAAGTAAAAGTAAAAAGTATGCACTATTTATTCTACTTAAATAAAGTACAGATACGTGAAAAATATACTTAAGTAAAGTAACGAAGTATTTGTACTTCGTTACATTCCACCACTGTTCAAAAGGCTATATCTTAAAAGTGATAAAAGATAGACACTTTCTGTAAACTAGAGAAATATTAAGGATGACCCAAAAGTTTATGTAGGGATTACATTTTCCCATCTAATTTGCATATTATGATGGTATATAGTGGTGGCAATCTTGGATTATAGAATTTTAATGAAAAGCCACGTTTAAATGATAAAATGCAGCACTTCTTTCCCCCCAAAATGTCCCTTACTTTATATATGCTATATTGCACGATACTGAATGTTCAGGTAAATAGTAAACAAACTGTAAATCATTACTAATAAATGGCAGAAACAAACTGAATGCATGTAGCGGTTTGCCTTTTGCTGTAGAGATTTTCCATTTACTACATACAGTAGGCACTCTGATTCCATATATGGGGCACATATATATTATACATTGAGGAAAATAAGTATTTGAACACTCAGCTATTTTGCAAGTTCTCCCACTTAGAAATCATGGAGGGGTCTGAAATTGTTGTAGTTAATGTATGATTTTTTAACTATTTATTTGTATGTGAGAAAATCAATGTTAATATTTGGTACAGTAGCCTTTGTTTGCAATTACAGAGGTCAAACGTTTCCTGTAGTTTTTCACCAAGTTTGCAAACACTGCAGGAGAATTTTGGCCCACTCCTCCACACAGATCTTCTCTAGATTAGTCAGGTTTCTGGCCTGTCGCTGAGAATCACAGAGTTTGAGCTCCCTCCAAAGATTCTCAATTGGGTCTAGGTCTGGAGACGGGCTAGGCCACACCAGTACCATGATATGCTTCTTACAGAGCCTCTCCTTGGTTATCCTGGCTGTGTGCTTCAGGTCATTATCATGTTGGAAGACCCAGCCTTGACCCATCTTCAATGCTCTAACTGAGGGAAGGAGGTTGTTTCCCACAATCTTGCAATGCATGGCCCCGGTCATCCTCTCCTTAATACATTGCAGTCACCCTGTCCCATGTGCAGAAAAACACCCCCAAAGCATGATGCTTACCCCCATGCTAAACAGTAGGGATGGTGTTCTTGGGATGGTACTCATCATTCTTCTTCCTACAAACACATTTAGTGGAATTAGGACCAAAAAGTTCTATTTTGGTCTCATCTGACCACATGAATTTCTCAAATGACTCCTGTGGATCATCCAAAAGGTCATTGGCAAAATTAAGATGGACCTGGACATGTGCTGGTTTAAGCAGGTTAACCTTCTGTGCCATGCATGATTTCAAACCATGACGTCTTAGCATATTACCAACAGTAACCTTGGAAACGGTGGTCCCAGCTCTTTTCAGGTCATTGACCAGCACCTTCCGTGTAGTTCTGGGCTGATTTCTCACCTTACTTAGGATCATTGAGACCCCACGAGGTAAGATCTTGCATAGAGCCCCAGTCTGAGGGAGATTGACAGTCATGTTTAGCTTCTTCCATTTTCTAATGATTGCTCCAACAGTGGACCTTTTTTCATCAAGCTGCTTGGCAATTTCCCCATATTCCTTTCCAGCCTTGTGGAGGTGTACAATTTTGTCTTTAGTGTCTTTGGACAGCTCTTTGGTCTTGGCCATGTTAGAAGTTGAATTCTTACTGATTGTATGGGGTGGACAGGTGTCTTTATGCAGCTAACGACCTCAAACAGGTGCATCTAATTTAGGATAATAAATGGAGTGGAGGTGGACATTTTAAAGGCAGACTAACAGGTCTTTGATGGTCAGAATTCTAGCTGATAGACAGGTGTTCAAATACTTATTTGCAGCTGTATCATACAAATAAATAGTAAAAAAAAATCATATTGTGATTTCTGAATTTTTTTATTAGATTATGTCTCTCACAGTGATGCCATTAGAAAATAATAATAGTAATAAGTAATCTAATGCAAATACTCGCTGACGTTGACAATGCTCTGATAAAACGGCTCACTTGCACACCAGCTCTGCTTTTGTTTGCACTGATTCAATGCACTCTTACTCTTGCTTATAGATTTTGTATAGAATCATGATGTTTTTTTGAGTAGGGATGAAGTATGACATGTCTGCCATCTAGTGGTGGGGAGTTCAAATTAAATTTGACACCCTATTTGACAAAATCGGCCGTTTTATTCAGTGCCACATCTTGTAGAGTATACTCGACCGTGGCGCCTAGAGGGTAAATGTCAGCATTCTGAAAGTGTGTTTGATAAGAGCCTTGTTTAGATGTATGAGGTCTAAGATGGGCCTGAGGCTGCTATCTTTTTTGAGGACGAGGAAATGGTGGCTGTAAAACCCTGACTCCCTCTGGGCGTGAGGCACCACCTCTAGCTTTTTTCATTAGTAGGCTTTCCACTTTGGTTTTGAGGACATGTGTCACGTTGCTCTCCACAGAAGTGAGCATCATACCTGCGAAACAGGTGGTTTGCTAGTGAATTGGACGTTGGTCGTGCGGTGGGTGGGCCCAGGCGCCTGCGCTGTTGCTGGCTCGTGTCGGTAAAAAATGGCACCGCTTGGGATGCTTTTTTTCTGTGGTGAAATGCTCTGCAAAGCCATCCACCGCTGGGCCGTACAGGGGTAGTTGGAACGTTGAGGAAAACGGTTTTATTGCCCTTCTTTATCTCCATCAGGTTAAGCCATAGGTGGTGTTCCAGAATGTTCAGGCTGGCCATCGATCTGCCTATGGCTTGGGTGGTGGCTTTCTTGGTGTGAAGGGCCAGGTCTGTGGCGCTCCGGAGATCGGAAAGCCTCCTGATCTTGACCAGACTCACGCATATCACAGAGAAATTTGGCCTGAAATTCTTGCAGAACCACCATCGAGTGGAGCGTGGAGCCTGCTTGTCCAGCGGAAGCATACGCCTGATTCGCCAAGGCTGACGTAGTACGACAGGGCTTTGAGGGATGGGAGATGTTGTGCTTCCAGCCGATCACAGAGCGTGGGCAGAGGTGAGCCGCAACCATTTCCTCGAGTAGAGGAAGCTTCTCGTGGCCCTTTCCGATGCTGCCGTCAATGGTCGAGAGCGTGTGCGCCGTGGACGGGCAGAGTGAAGTACCTGCCATGACTTCACCAGCTCTGCGTGCACCTCAGGGAAGAACGGAGCGCCTCTCTGTCAAGGGGCCTGTTGGAGCCCCAGTTGATACCACTCATCAAGGCGGCTGTGCGCAGGCTCAATCCAGGCCCAGGTCACCCACAGCTTTAGTGAGGACACAGCGTAGTTTGGGTTTCGCACCAGCCTTTGAGTTGTGATGTTGAGGGGATGGGGTTGTCAACGGTGCCCTCTGGTTTCCCAGTTTTTTTACACAGAGGTTTGGCCTGAAAAGGAAATGGGAGTGCGTGAGGGACTGGGTCGGGCTCTGCGAAGAGTGCCATCCGTGAATGGAGGGAGGAGATGGCCATACCGATGCAGTGAGAGCAGCCGAAACCAGCAATGGCAGTATCTGCGTGGTGCGCTCAGATTGCGCTGTTCTGCCGTTGGCTCATTCGGTTCCCACTGGCCAGCCAATAGCATGTGAGACGTCCGACACTGTTTTGACTGGGCAGTAGTGATTTTACAAATTACTTCAGTATATTTGAAAATAGGAGAATTCCCAGTGCGTCTTTGACGCAGTACAACTGACTATTCAAAAGGGAACCCTGTAACAGTCAACTGAATCAATCGCAACACAGAATGATTCACTGAGTCGAATCACTCAAATCACTTCCAACACTGACTCCTGCTGGTCAAAAAGTGTAAATGCAATGAGAACAATCAAACGTTTATAAATTCTGCAAACCAACTGTTCATTTTTTCATGGAAATTTAGTTTATTTAATCTACAAATCATAAATGTAATGCATAAGTGTCTAAATACAAAACATACAATATAATGTGCTCTTTTAATAATTTGTAGTATGTAGAGTGTTTTTATAAGCTTTATGAGTTTTTTTTCCTTTACAAGTTACTGAACTACTAGCTAGCTGAGTGGGACACTCAGAGATTGTTTTAAGTGTTTTTAGTCTAATCAAATGATTTAAGTCCATCAACTCTGACTCTTACCAGTGACTGAACTACTGAACTAGAGCTGATTGACACAATCAGATATTTAGTGTTGTGTTTTTCTATTAATTATTCTCATCTTAAACAGGACAAACACAGAAAAACTCCTGGTTAAGCAACTGAGATCAACGTGACACTATTATACAGATTGCTTTCATTAAAGTGGAGAGTGAAGACATAAAGATGGTGATTATTAAAGTGGAGAGTGAAGACTTGAAGATTGAAGAAATATGCAGCGTGAAAGATGAAGAAACTGAGGAACAAACAAAGAAAGTGGAGAGTGAAGAGAGTGAAGAGTTAAAGATTGAAGAAACATTCAGTGTGAAAGATGAAGAAACTGAGGAACAAACAAAGAAAGTGGAGAGTGAAGAGAGTGAAGAGTTAAAGATTGAAGAAACATTCAGTGTGAAAGATGAAGAAACTGAGGAACAAACAAAGAAAGTGGAGAGTGAAGAGTTAAAGATTGAAGAAACATTCAGTGTGAAAGATGACGAAACTGAGGAACAAACAAAGAAAGTGGAGAGTGAAGAGAGTGAAGAGTTAAAGATTGAAGAAACATTCAGTGTGAAAGATGACGAAACTGAGGAACAAACAAAGAAAGTGGAGAGTGAAGAGTTAAAGATTGAAGAAATATTCAGCGTGAAAGATGAAGAAACTGAGGAACAAACAGGTTGGTTTATTCTCAAAGCTGAACACCGTAATTTATTGTTATTTTGTGTTTTAAACCCAATATCTACTATTATTATAACATACCTGAACATAAATAGTAGTAAATGAACATTTATAAACATGTCTTAGAAAAAAAAAAACAACAACATTAATGATCATCTTGAGACCAAACAATGGCCATATTCGGGCAGGACTAGTTTCCAGGGGGACGTTAGTGAAAATTCGTATTTAGTGATTTCAATCCGGTCCAAATCTGATTGAGACACTCTGAAATTTAGTTTGGATTGTTGAGGACAACAGTGTTTTTATGACCTACTGTTTTTGGCAAACTCATCGGCCCTCTGAGAAATCTAATCCTGTCTGAATGCGACTGTCTGTGATTGCTGATGTTGTATTATCCTAAAGCTTCTCCTCGTGTGTTTTTTGACCTGCTGTTTACACACCAGTCTTCAGCATACTTACATTTCAATATGGATGGTATCTGACAAAAAAACATCAACACATACATTCAATGAAGAGAGCCAAATCACAGAAACTGCAAAAATTGGCCTAGATTCCTCTGCTCACTCATGAACTATTACAAACAGCCACTCTATAAACTGGTGAAGTTTACTTAAATAGGTTTTTTTTAAATTATCAATTAAAGTTGTATTAACAAATAAAACATTAAAAGACGTGTATATTTCCCACCACTGTAATAAACACAGGGATGATGGTCTTGTTCAAACCGCTACATGAAATCACAGACGTTGAGAGATTGTGATCAGATTGTAAGATTTGTTACACAAACATGTCCTGTTAAAATACGGCTATAGGCACTGACACATATTAACATACAATTGTGCAAGTTGCTTTCAGTTAAAACACCTCAAACATGTCCTTTAGTCTGGGAATACCTTAAGCTTTGTCTGTGAAAATGGGGGGGAAATGTTATTTTCTTGACATGCATATTTGACACTGAGCTTGAACTGAGATGCAAATAACTTTTTAAAGGGTCACGAAACCCTAAACCAAATTGAGATTTTAGCAGCGTTATGAGTGTTGAGCATCATAGAAGTCAATGTCATCATCCATTTTTCTTATTGTAGTCGAAAACTAGTTCATTTTAAACCTATATTTAACTTCTACGTTTAAATTTATCTTTGTAAGTTTTGTCGTACTGTAGTACGGCGACCACTGACGACTCACCAGTCTCTCATAATTATTCATGAGTCTGTGTCCTTATCCTATGAGAAGACGACTTCAGGACTGCTTGAAAATTACAGACAGGTGACTTTAATTGGGGATTAAACATTTACATTTGCAAGACAGTGGCCGTCCAGGGCCAAAGCTGCGCAGTACTGGTCCCTAGATAGTGTATATAACAAACATGCTATTGCTTTTGATGCTTTAAATGTCTCACTTGTTTTATGTCTGTTTTTTCCCTGAGTGCACTAAAAGAGGCGAGTCGTGACCTCAATGAAAGGGAAGAAGACCATTCTGATAAACATCATGATTTCATGACTGGAGAAAGAACAACACAGGCTAAAAAGACTTGCTCTAAAAAAAGAGCTCAAAAGACAGAAACTAAAAGTTTCACCTGCCAACAGTGTGGAAAGAGTTTCACTCACACAGGACGCCTTATAGTCCACATGAGGATTCACACTGGAGAGAAGCCTTACACCTGCCGACAGTGTGGAAAGAGTTTCAGACATAAAGGAAACCTTGTAGCCCACATGAGAGTTCACACAGGAGAGAGCCCTTATGCCTGCCAACAATGTGAAAAGAGCTTCGGACATAAAGGAAACCTAGTAGCCCACATGAGAGTTCACACTGGTGAGAAGCCGTTCACCTGCACTCTGTGTGGGAATGGCTTCACACAGGAACAAAGCCTTAAGAAACACACGAATGTTCACACTGGAGAGAAGCCGTTCACCTGCACTCAGTGCGGGAATAGCTTCACATGGGAACAAAGCCTTAGGGATCACATGAATAGTCACACTGGAGAACAGGCATTTGCATGTGATCAGTGCGGAAAGAGTTTCGGACGTAAATTAACTCTTAATTGTCACATGAGAATTCACACTGGAGAGAAGCCATTCAAATGTGAACAGTGTGGAAAGAGTTTCACTCAATTAGGAAGCCTTACAGTCCACAGGAGAGTTCACACCGGAGAGAAGCTTTACACCTGCCAACAGTGTGGAAAGAGTTTCACTCACACAGGAAGCCTTATAGTCCACATGAGGATTCACACTGGAGAGAAGCCTTACACCTGCCGACAGTGTGGAAAGAGTTTCAGAAATAAAGGAAACCTTGTAGCCCACATGAGAGTTCACACAGGAGAGAGCCCTTATGCCTGCCAACAGTGTGAAAAGAGCTTCGGACATAAAGGAAACCTAGTGGCCCACATGAGAGTTCACACTGGAGAGAAGCCGTTCACCTGCACTCTGTGTGGGAATGGCTTCACACAGGAACATAGCCTTAAGAAACACATGAATGTTCACACTGGAGAGAAACTTACACCTAGCCTAGAAATCTTGACGCACCCTAGCGGCAGCAAATTGAATTTGCCCGCAAGTGTGGTCTAGCAACTCTCAATTCCTATCTGAGCTGTATTCCTCAGAATCTGGACGGCCCAATCACATCGTGTAGGCTATAGATTCGGCGGGCGGGGCCATAATGACGACGGTCGAGTTGCGTTTGCGTGCTTCTAGTAACACAGAAACTGGCGAACGGCGGCGGTCTTTCGAATCAGCTCTGACCGCGACTCTGGAAGACTTGGAGTTAAGCTTTCCTCTGAGAAAAGAACAAAGAGCGGCACTGAAGTCATTCTCAAAAAGGGAAGATGTGTTCGGAGTTTAGCTGACCGGATACGGCGAATGTTTAATCAGTCAGCGAGCTCCCCTTCACCGTCGTTGCTCCGGTTGGTATAGCGCTATCCTATCGCGTGCAGAGGGAGTTTGAAAGACAACCGTTTATCCCGCCCCTCGGATTGAGCCCTGTCAATGGTGAGTTTCCAGACCAAACATCTTGATGTGGGTCTGGCTTGTCAGGCTAACTTACACCTGCACTCTGTGTGGGAATAGCATTACATGGGAACAAAGCCTTAGGGATCACATGAATAGTCACACTGGAGAACAGGCATTTGCATGTGATCAGTGCGGAAAGAGTTTCGGACGTAAATTAACTCTTAATTGTCACATGAGAATTCACACTGGAGAGAAGCCATTCAAATGTGAACAGTGTGGAAAGAGTTTCACTCAATTAGGAAGCCTTATAGTCCACATGAGAGTTCACACCGGAGAGAAGCTTTACACCTGCCAACAGTGTGGAAAGAGTTTCACTCTAAAAGGAAACCTTGTAGCCCACATGAGAGTTCACAGTGAAGAGAAGTCATTTAAATGTGAACAGTGTGGAAAGAGCTTCAGATATAAAGATAATCTTAGGGGCCACATGAGAGTTCACAGTGGAGAGAAGCCATTTAAATGTGAACAGTGTGGAAAGAGTTTCAGATATAAAGATAACCTTAAGGGCCACATGAGAGTTCACATGAGAATTGGTTTTACAGACAGGAAATGATAACTCACACCAGAAAGAAGTTCCCATGTCTTCAGTGTTAGAAGGCTTTCTCATATTAAAGAGACCTTAAACAGCATTTGAAAACTCAATCTGGAAATAAATATTTAAATATTTAAAGAAGCAGCAATTTTAAAAATCAACTGAATTGTCTCTTGCCATCACACTTTAAAGGCTGCAACATACACCGCAAAAACAGAGAAAAAAGTTCTCGCTCCCAGGGCTGCGAGAACAAAATGACGTAATTTTGTTCTCACAGACCTGGTTTGGGAGTTCTCACAGCTTGTTCTCGACACATCGCCTGAGCAGAACTTTTTTCTTGCGGGTGTCCGAGAACTATTGTGTGATTGGTCATTTTGTTCTCGCAGCCCTGGCAGCGAGAACATTTTTTCTCTGTACTTGCAGAGTACGTTGTTGCCTTTACAGATACTCCTGAAAAGTCATGCAGATCTAAGGCTCTACTATTTCAAATGGCACCAGAAAATATGTATCTGTGTGAAATTAGGGCTATATTCACACTGCATCTGAACCTGATGTTTAGAGTTTTGCCAAATGGTAACTCCATGTTCTGTAACGATCGTCAAACTCTCATCAGCATTCAGATGTCTTTATCTGCGTTTGGCCCCGGGACTGCCGTGGGTTCATTCATCCTGTGTTTTTACTGTCGGTTCTTATGGAGCTACTTTGACGATGGTTCTCGCAACAGAAGAAAGTTTATTAGAAATGTGGAAAACTGAGTTTTGATTTAATCTAAGGCCATGTTTACACCTGGTATTAAGATGTTTTGGCGATCGGATCACAAGTAGAAGAGGAAGACTGATCAGACGTCTGTGAGTGAGAACTTGAACACACTGGAGAGCGAAATGAGACACTGTTGTTCATGTTTAATACTGTAAAGCTGCTTGATTTTAAGCAATTTATTGTATAAAGTCCTATAAAAAAATTCACATTGCTTTGATCAAATGCTTTCATTATGCTTTATTAAAGTTCTTGCTGTTTTCTCAGTTTTGTTGTGCTAATTTTGTCATGTAGAGGTGTCTTATAAATGTTTTGAGATTAATGCTCTGAGCTTTAAATAAGTAGTGAAAACATGAGCAAGAGAAAAAGCACAAGGACGAGCACAAAGAACGAAATAACTTGTTTTATTATTTCATAAGGAAAAGTTAGTTTAGGATTAGTTGGGAAAGTGCATGATATTGTAGATTAGTCCATCCTTTAATGATTAATTTACCTGGAACACTGCAATAATCTACAGGTCCTTCTCAAAAAATTAGTATATTGTGATAAAGTTCATTATTTTCCATAATGTAATGATAAAAAATTAACTTTCATATATTTTAGATTCATTGCACACCAACTGAAATATTTCAGGTCTTTTATTGTTTTAATACTGATGATTTTGGCATACAGCTCATGAAAACCCAAAATTCCTATCTCAAAAAATTAGCATATCATGAAAAGGTTCTCTAAACGAGCTATTAACCTAATCATCTGAATCAACTAATTAACTCTAAACACCTGCAAAAGATTCCTGAGGCTTTTAAAAACTCCCAGCCTGGTTCATTACTCAAAACCGCATTCATGGGTAAGACTGCCGACCTGACTGCTGTCCAGAAGGCCATCATTGACACCCTCAAGCGAGAGGGTAAGACACAGAAAGAAATTTCTGAACGAATAGGCTGTTCCCAGAGTGCTGTATCAAGGCACCTCAGTGGGAAGTCTGTGGGAAGGAAAAAGTGTGGCAAAAAACGCTGCACAACGAGAAGAGGTGACCGGACCCTGAGGAAGATTGTAGAGAAGGACCGATTCCAGACCTTGGGGGACCTGTGGAAGCAATGAACTGAGTCTGGAGTAGAAACATCCAGAGCCACCATGCACAGGCGTGTGCAGGAAATGGGCTACAGGTGCCACATTCCCCAGGTCAAGCCACTTTTGGTCTACAGAGAAGCAGCACTGGACTGTTGCTCAGTGGTCCAAAGTACTTTTTTCGGGTGAAAGCAAATTTTGCTTGTCATTCGGAAATCAAGGTGCCAGAGTCTGGAGGAAGACTGGGGAGAAGGAAATGCCAAAATGCCTGAAGTCCAGTGTCAAGTACCCACAGTCAGTGATGGTCAGCTGCTGGTGTTGGTCCACTGTGTTTTATCAAGGGCAGGGTCAATGCAGCTAGCTATCAGGAGATTTTGGAGCACTTCATCTGCTGAAAAGCTTTATGGAGATTAGGGGTGTCCATGGTTAACCGATTGACCAATTAACCGTAAAAAATTGCGTAACCGAGTGAAACATTTTGCTCGGTTAAGTGGCGTGCCTTGAATTTAGTTGTAATATATGTTTGCACCCCTAGAGACCGCCAGAGCGCTCCCAGACATTTGTAATATCCAAAAGAAGTCATGACCAGCTTTCTAAGCGGGCAATGAAGCGGGCAAAGAAAGCGTGGGAGCACTTTAAAAATGAGTGACGGGGCAAAATGCAAGTATTGCAATGCAGTGCTTACCGCATCTTTCAGGCTATAAGTTGCTCCGGAGTATGAGTCGCATCAGTCAAAATATGCGTCATGAAGAGGAAAATAACACGTCGCACTGGACTATAAGTCGCATTAGGGCAGAAGCAGAGCGGGAGCCGCGCGCGCTGTGCATAACGGAGCAGAAGAAAGGAAGTTTGAAGTGAGAAACTTGTGAATGACTAGAGAAAAGCAGACCTTACTTTAACTGTAATGAAGAAAACAAAAAAGCTAATCGCGGACTGAAAGCAATATGGCCAGAGCTGAAGGAACGAGTCCACAGATGCTTGAACTCTCTGCCGGGAGAGGCTCAGCCGCGCGAGTCAAACGCTGTGTCTGTGTGAATCATTCTCGGCTGCATATTTTACTACATGCTCTAATCGTGCAGGCGCCCTCGCGGCCACTCTCATTGCTCGTGAACTGGAGCGCATCTCATCCTAATTTAACGAAACTCAGCTTACGCCTCGCAGACATGAAATAGATCTTAAGAAACTTGAAATGTCTTTTAACAATTTAAAACGAAAAGAAATAGGCTACTCTCTGATTATGTAATCCATGATGTGCATTTCTCTATATAGGCGCGTTCACTACGGAGATGGTGGTCGTCAAATTAATAAGCTAAAAATAACCCTGACGCACACTATGGTTAACCGAGTATTAACCGCTAAGGGCCTCGGTTAACGGTTAATGAAAAACTTGAAAACGTGCAGCCCTAATGGAGATGAAGATTTTGTTTTTCAGCACAACCTGGCACCTGCCCACAGTGCCAAAACCACTGGTAAATGGTTTAATGACCATGGTATTACTGTGCTCAATTGGCCTGCCAACTCTCCTGACCTGAACCCCATAGAGAATCTGTGGGATATTGTGAAGAGAAAGTTGAGATACGAAAGACCCAACACTCTGGATGAGCTTAAGGCCGCTATGGAAGCATCCTGGGTCTCCATAACACCTCAGCAGTGCCACAGGCTGATCGCCTCCATGCCACGCCGCATTGAAGCAGTCATTTCTGCAAAAGGATTCCCCACCAAGTATTGAGTGCATAACTGAACATAATTATTTGTAGGTTGACATTTTTTGTATTAAAACACTTTTCTTTTATTGGTTGGATGAAATATGCTAATTTTTTGAGACATGAATTTCGGGTTTTCATGAGCTGTATGCCAAAAGACCTGAAATATTTCAGTTGGTGTGCAATGAATCTAAAATATATGAAAGTTTAATTTTTATCATTACATTATGGAAAATAATGAACTTTATCACAATATGCTAATTTTTTGAGAAGGACATGTATACATGAATTATCCTACAAAATAGTCCACATAATAGAAGTGCGCCTATGAAGTTGCAGCCGACATGGACCGACCAAGATCGTGGTAAGTTTATTATTGTTATTGATTAGTATAAGTGGCTTTAAACTCATTTTGGGTTTAGAATTATTTTCACATGTGGATAGTGTCGGTGTTCTCTGTTATCTACTGACGCGCTTTAACCTGATACTGACTTGCTAGCTAATGTTACGTCTAGCAATTTAGTCAATGGTTATAGATGCTTAATCAAGATAGTGACATTTTTTCTGTCTGATAAAACAGCTATGAAAAAAGTAGTATACTGTGTTTTCAGAAAGAATAATAGTTATTAATGGTTATACTCGTCATGAACAGTGCACTATGTTGTTGTATATTTGTAGTAAAATATCCAAAAACCACTAGGCCAGTGTTATATATTTTGTTCAGTTGAGTTCTTACAAAATTCGAAATGTTTAAAATTATTTGTAAATTGTGAGAAAATTGCTATTTTAACAAGGAGCCGAGATGTCTAATGCCTGTCAATTGCGTCATATCTGCGATTTCCAGTTTTATTCTGCAGAAGCGCATTACTCTCACTGCAGTGTGAACAAGTGTCACAGCAGCCGCTGAGCACACACACAGAGTAACGCCATAACATCATTTTAAATGTATCTAATAGGGATGCAACAATACAGTTAGTCCACGGTTCAATACATACCTCGGTTTTTAGGTTCGTTTTTTTTTTTTTTTTTTGCTATTCTATTCTTAGGCAACTGGAACAGAAAAGGTTAAGGAGAAAATGTTTTTATTGCAATATGCTTTCTTTATTTTACTTAAAAGACCTTACTTAAATCCTTACTTAAACTTAAAACTTTACTTAAAAACCCTTGTACACATTCCTAGTGTATTGTATAATATTTTATATATATATATAAAGATTTACAGTGGCAGCTCAGAGATGTACAGTAGCATTTAAGTATGAAATTGAATGAATAAATGTAGGCTAAAATTAAAACTACATATTGTTCAATATACAACATTGATTAAAAGCTACTGTATTAAAGGTCTTTTTTATTCATTTTAGAGGTGAACCGTCCCTTTAAGGACTAGGCTGCGCTGCTGTCAGGCCTGGTCACATATCATATACACTCAATTTTACTTTCACTTTAGATGTAACCGACTGTGTTTATATGTTAACCTTGTGTGTATTTGACAGTAAGACTGTCCAGTAATCGCGTGTGTTTGACAGACATTTAGTGCGCTGACAAGTAGACAGACTCATATTCTGACTAGAACTGAGTATGACCACGTCAGGCTAATTTAAACCTGCATATTTGTGATATTTAACTCCAGAAAAAAGTACATTTGTGTGTCACAAAAAGTGTCCTCTTTAAAGGGGGGGTGAAATGCTGTTTCATGCATACTGATCTTTTTACACTGTTAGACTTGGAATCCCATACTAAACATAGACAAAGTTTCAAAAGTTAAGGTGGAAGTTTGATGGCAGTATTTCTTTGTCAAAAATACTACTTCCGGTTAGTCATAAGGTTTGGCAATTTTTTTTCATTCATGGGTCCACTTGACGTTAAAGTTTCGGAATTTCCTTGTATGGGCCTTACGGACAATTCTACCGGAAGAGCGTGAGAGAGAGAGCGAAAGTAACAGGCTACGCCCATCAAAGTGCTGGCTCGTAGGCTGCGCTGCAAAGGTGATGTGACTTCAAGAAATTAACAAGGTCACCAAAAAAGTGCATTTTTGGTTGCCAGACCAAGACAGTCCTGTACAGATTGCCAAAAACCCCGCGTTAAGGAAACAGTGGATGTAATTTGCTTTTCCGGATCAGCAACTGAGTTGCGCGAATGTTTATATCTGTTCACTGCATTTCGGTGCCGACTGTTTCATAAACAAGGCCCAGCTCGACGCCGGATTTTCCAATCGCCTAATGCTGAAGGATGGAGCAGTCCCAACGATAAAGGTCCCAACGTTAGTACCGCAGACGGTGAGTAAGACTGCTTCAAATGTCTGTGTTTTTGCCTATGCTCATCAAGTAGCCCAAACATGATCACGTATAGTTAATTGATCAATGGAGCATGCGATGTGTAGTGCGCGTACATTTGTTTAGCTGGCCACTATATGTGTAACTTTATGTTTGTGTATTGTAAAAGCACTCCAAACAACAATACACAAAGAGTGGGGAAATATGTTGAACTAAATAAGCACGCTTCTTCATTCAAATGCGCTACTATTCCATGTCTTTCTATGTAAACACTAACTTAACCTGCCGTGCAAAACCGGTCCGCTTACTGTCTACACAAACCACGCGTAAACACACACACACACACACACACACACACACACACACACACACACACACACACACACACGTGCACAACTGCACTTCCCACATGTACACCTTCAAAGACAAAAATACGACGATATAATTCAAGTATAAATATGTAAATAACACAAGTTGTACCACATAGAGACGTCCTGCTCTAGTCGTTTTTGCTGCTGCTCCTGTTCAACTGCAGCCTCTGGGTCTGATTCCGGATCATAGATGTATGGCTGTATCTGATTAAAAGCCATATTTTTATTTTGAATAACGTTTTTTTCCCGCTGTTAGGGATGACACAGCTTTACGACGCACTCAACACAATAACAGCGGCGCGCACACGTCATTATTTAGCTCCGCTCACACGATACGCCCCCACCCGCTCTGCTTTTTTCGGAAAGACTTGGAACAGCGCATCTTTCTTACAGTCTTGTTCAAAATAATAGCAGTACAATGTGACTAACCAGAATAATCAAGGTTTTTAGTATATTTTTTATTGCTACGTGGCAAACAAGTTACCAGTAGGTTCAGTAGATTGTCAGAAAACAAACAAGACCCAGCATTCATGATATGCACGCTCTTAAGGCTGTGCAATTGGGCAATTAGTTGAAAGGGGTGTGTTCAAAAAAATAACAGTGTCTACCTTTGACTGTACAAACTCAAAACTATTTTGTACAAACATTTTTTTTCTGGGATTTAGCAATCCTGTGAATCACTAAACTAATATTTAGTTGTATGACCACAGTTTTTTAAAACTGCTTGACATCTGTGTGGCATGGAGTCAACCAACTTGTGGCACCTCTCAGCTGTTATTCCACTCCATGATTCTTTAACAACATTCCACAATTCATTCACATTTCTTGGTTTTGCTTCAGAAACAGCATTTTTGATATCACCCCACAAGTTCTCAATTGGATTAAGGTCTGGAGATTGGGCTGGCCACTCCATAACATTAATTTTGTTGGTTTGGAACCAAGACTTTGCCCGTTTACTAGTGTGTTTTGGGTCATTGTCTTGTTGAAACAACCATTTCAAGGGCATGTCCTCTTCAGCATAGGGCAACATGACCTCTTCAAGTATTTTAACATATGCAAACTGATCCATGATCCCTGGTATGCGATAAATAGGCCCAACACCATAGTAGGAGAAACGTGCCCATATCATGATGCTTGCACCTCCATGCTTCACTGTCTTCACTGTGTACTGTGGCTTGAATTCAGAGTTTGGGGGTCGTCTCACAAACTGCCTGTGGCCCTTGGACCCAAAAAGAACAATTTTACTCTCATCAGTCCACAAAATGTTCCTCCATTTCTCTTTAGGCCAGTTGATGTGTTCTTTGGCAAATTGTAACCTCTTCTGCACATGCCTTTTTTTTAACAGAGGGACTTTGCGGGGGATTCTTGAAAATAGATTAGCTTCACACAGACGTCTTCTAACTGTCACAGTACTTACAGGTAACTCCAGACTGTCTTTGATCATCCTGGAGGTGATCATTGGCTGAGCCTTTGCCATTCTGGTTATTCTTCTATCCATTTTGATGGTTGTCTTCCGTTTTCTTCCACGTCTCTCTGGTTTTGCTCTCCGTTTTAAGGCATTGGAGATCATTTTAGCTGAACAGCCTATCATTTTTTGCACCTCTTTATAGGTTTTTTCCCTCTCTAATCAACTTTTTAATCAAAGTACGCTGTTCTTCTTAACAATGTCTTGAACGACCCATTTTCCTCAGCTTTCAAATGCATGTTCAACAAGTGTTGGCTTCATCCTTAAATAGGGGCCACCTGATTCACACCTGTTTCTTCACAAAATTGATGACCTCAGTGATTGAATGCCACACTGCTATTTTTTTGAACACACCCCTTTCAACTAATTCAACTAATTGCCCAATTGCACAGCCTTAAGAGCGTGTATATCATGAATGCTGGGTCTCATTTGTTTTCTGAGAATCTACTGAACCTACTGGTAACTTGTTTGCCACGTAGCAATAAAAAATATACTAAAAACCTTGATTATTCTGGTTAGTCACATTGTACTGCTATTATTTTGAACAAGACTGTATATAATTATAAAAAAAATAAGACTTTTCGGAGATATGCAGGATGCAATGCTACTCTATAGGTACTCAAGATTGACATGACACTGACTGAAACTGAGTGTTTCACCCCCCCTTTAATGTCAACATCTTACAAATGTAGCTATAATCATCCACTATAAGCTTGTTACCTAACAGATTAAATAATTTACACTGCTAAATTAAAATGGCAATAAATATGAGACTTTTATTTAAATTGAATATACAACTAAGACAGTGCACTGTATTTAAGTCTTTGCTAACGTTAGTTATTAAAAATAGAGATCTTCATTGTTAATGTTAGTTCACAGTGCACTAACTAATGTTATCAAATACAACTTTTGATTGTTAATGTTTTAGTAAATTTTGAAATTAACATTAACAAAAATGAATAAAAGAGCAGTGAGTACAGAGGTGAATCGTGCACATTTAGCATGGCCCATAGAGACACAACTGACAGAATAATTCAATTAAAACAAAACACTGGCTAGTGTATTGGATTTTATTACAGCACTAACTTAATCTAACCTTGTATCCAATGTAACATACTGGCTGCACTAGACAGTAACAGCGAACAAGAAGATAGGTAGGGAATTTGAGAACAGTCTTTTGAAGAGGACATCTCCCCAGAACACACCCCGCCTACACTCCCATTAGTGCTTCTCTGTTTAACAGCCAATAGAAACAATAAACAAATGGGTAGCAGAATTATTCTTTTTGCATATGTGGCATTCCAAAGGGAGAGTTATAGATTTAATTCAACGAATACGCCACCCTGGAAATTCGCCAGGGACGATACCAAGTAAATTCTCTTTTGTTAAGACACCACAGGTTCGTTATCTATATGGGTGAAGAGACGCAAGTCGCATGTATGAAAAATGACCACTTTATTTAATTTAACACAATATTGAATAAAAGACAACTTCCGAGCAGGAGTCGCCAATCTCCATCCGACACATACACACACAATACAAATAATACAAAATGACCAGAAGCGGAAGTATCTGGAGGGTTGGGCCCACTGTCCAATATAGAACGTTCCCGTGATACAATACACGCCCATACCACACGTGAAGATTGGATACAAGAAAACACACAGCACTAGGTGTGAACACCACACTATGGCAGCAGGACGTCGCCCTCCAGAAAACTCCCAGCTCCTGTAACAAATTAAATGACAACACAATGAAAAACTATTTGGACAGAAAACAAAAATAACAATACAAAATGAAACCTTAACAATTGAAAATATCCCTAAGTTAAATTAAAGACAAATTCACACTTAAAATTCACTCGGACTTCTGGCACTACAGTTACAATGTCAGAGTGAGGTGACATTCATTGACTGAATGCACACAGTACTGATATACAGCCACTAGAATCAAACAGGTGGCAGTCGGCGGAAACAGATCGGCCAGCCAGGCCGCTCAGACCTCAGAGACGATAATCTCAGAAACAAGTTACTATTAGGAAGATCAAACTAAACCGCACAATGATGAAACTGTGGAAACAGCAGACTTTCAGGAAAACGTCAGACTTGTAATATAGCAACAAAACAGCAGCGCGAGCTCAAACGTGTTTCATGCAGGAGACCGTCACCCCAGCATCTTCTATGCCGAGCGTCCGTGAAGGAAATGATTCTCCTGCTAAAACAACAATTGGTTAGCTCACTTAACGTTAGTCAAAACGGTTAACCTTACGTACCGAGTGATTGTCACCGAAACGCATAGCTGTACAATTACTCACAGCACGAATCACCGCGGCTCACATATTTACATTAAAACCACTGGAATTGAATGAACGCAAGTTACCACAAACAACACATTAACATGGACAAACAATATAATTTAGCTAACCTACACATAACAAAAGCCTGCACACACACGTCACCACAGGACTGCACACCAAACATTCCCTCACTGAATAGTGGCGCGCCATCGAAATGGGGGCGGAGCTTGAAACGACGCACCCTCAGGTAGGGAGTTGGGTCGGGGCCAGCTGCAAATGGGTGGGTCAGCAGCAAGTAGGTGGAGCTTTAGCCGCAAGTGGGCTGTGCAAACTTCCACAGGATTTTGATTGGTTTATTGAGTAAACTGTGTATAGCTATTGGTTGGTGGCGGTAAGGTAAGTTTTGTTGCGATCCATCAGAAAACAAAGAAAGACGAAAACACTTTCACGTGTTCATCATCGTTAAATTGAAGGGGTAAGCTTGTTGTTAATTTTTTTTGGTTTAGTAAAAATGCATTAGAAGTTGTGAAAAAGTACATATAATGGTGTTTGTACACTGTTTTTAGTCTTTAAAAAGAATAAGAGTAAAGTGTATCCAAATTATTTCTGTAGTTTTTTTAAGTAGCACACACAAATTACAAAATCTGTAACATCCATTTCTACAATTTGCTCTCGATCATGGATTTTGAAGACCATAAGAAGGTATTATGGAGTGTTTATGGAGGTATTAAGCAGTGTAATGTTTGTCATTTTGTAGTTAATTCAATTTTTTGTATTGACTAGTCTTTACTGTAATTTGTGATCAATTTAATGCATCCTTGTATTCAATTAATTTTGATATTGTACTGCTAATAATTAATTAAATAATTAATTAAAAAGTAATGGATAATTGTATCTTTTTTTTATTCTAATCCAATTTCAGAAGAAGAATGCTCTGCACTTCTCCCTGAAACCTGTGGCAATACAAAAATACACTATGCTGGGTTTCTAATTATGTAGGCTAACTATAATATTGCTCAGCTAATTTTAAATTACTTAATTTTTACTAGATAAAATTAGCAAGGTATGCATAACCCATTTTAATAATGATTTAAAATGTGTATAATATTACAACTTGAATCCACTTTTTCTTTAAGGATGGAGTGTTAAGAGATGATGACCCTTCATCATGCTTCATCTTCAAGTAGTTGAATAATGTTATATAATGTGCTTTTTTAACGGCCTGTGCTAACTGTTGCTATCTTTTCAGTTATCAGGAGCGTTGCTTAAGAACATATTGCTTGAAGTTGTTCTTGAAGAAGGAGATGCTGCCTACAAGCCCGGCATTGGTTCGCTCTAGGTTCAGGGATATAGTTGGGGGATAAAAACTGAAAAATCAGGCACACTTCTTATGGCTAGAAATGAAATATTGACATTAAAAAATAAAACCCATAACAAGAACAACACTGATAATGTTAAATGTTATGTTACTTTTTTTTTAAATTATTTTTAAAATATTTTTCCCTCTGGTGTTGCATGTTGGAAAAATACATCTTCACACTACAAACAGCTCTTATGGAAAATGTACTCCATCTCCACTTGTTTGGAGTGCCAGTTTGAGTACAAATGCTGAACATTTTGTGTAAATTGGTGATGAATAAATTAGTTGTTAGTCTAGTTGTGGCATTTAAAAGGAATACTAAAAATAGTAATAAAGTCTAATTTACTCATGTCAGCGCTTGGAGTTCTGGACACCATTCACTTGCACGGCGTGGACCTACAGAGCTGAGAAATTATTCTTAATGTTTGTAATTGTTCAATGTCAACATAAACCCTAGTGCTTATTGCGCTTCTTGTGTCTCAAGGTTATGCTGGGAAGGGAAAGCGAGGCGAGCTCCAGGGCATTTATTCAGAAACATCCCACCCTGGATTTTGCTGTGTTTACTGCATGTAGATGAATTCCAATGTGCTGCAATAGTGTTTATACAAATAATTAAAAAAACACTAAAAATAATACAATTAATGAATGACTTGTACATGATTTTATTCATTAAAAAATAATTTATCCACCCTGAGATTTCAATTTAATGTGTATCTTCAGAAGAACATTAGTCTGCTATTTAAAAAAAAAAATCCAGTAAAGATGAATGGTAACGACAACAAAAGTTTACATTAGCCAACTGTTTTTCATGCATTTAGAAATTCACTTCGCTTAGAGCAATTGCATCTCATTGTGATATTGTAGAATGTGTAGCTAATATTGAGAAATAGGCTTGAGGAAGGCCTACATTACAGCCTTGAATTTAAAACAGCATTCCTTTAAGTATGGCAAAAGGTGTAAGTGACTTTATCGTTTACATTGAGTGGTAGCCAGTACCGCTCAATGTAAACGATGAAGTCACGTCGAAAGCCAGTCTGGACACACGATAAATAACAAAGACGTAAGAAATTAAACCATGAAATAGAACCTGATATTTAATGGTCTCATTTCATTACTGTCGCTACTTTCTGCCTCTCTCATTCACCGCGGTCCTCTGCCTCAATGACGCTTGGGGATTTCTCATAGACCGAAAAGGATTTCCACACACGTTTGTCCCTCCTACTCGCGGCATAAGCCCCTCCTACTTGCACATTTGTCAAAATCCCTCCTACTCGCGGCATAAGCCCCTCCTACTTGCACATTTGTCAAAATCCCTCCTACTTGCGGCATAAGCTCCACCCACTTGCTGCGTAAGCTCCTCCCACCTGCAGGTCTCCGGGCTGCAGCGATACATACATGGTTCAATGGGGAAACGTGCAGCTCTTAAAGGGGCCACATTATATTCCTACTCGTGGAATATGGACCTCCTCCATTTTCTTCAGAACCTACATTTTTGGTCTGTACTGTATAGGCTATTGTGCGTTTATTCTAAGGCAAAATACAGATATTATCTTAAAGGTAAAGCATTCTTGGTGTTTTTGTCATGTTGCAATAGCCTGTTTACAGTTATATAACAAAATCAAAGCTAATACGGTATGTTAATAGAGAAAGGTGTCAAAATAACATTTTACATGCTTTGAATTCCTATAGCTTTGCAGTGTTCTACACAGCCTGGATGGGCCGCCGTACGTGATGCAATGCTTAAGAGACTTATCATAAAAAAGAGACTTGAGACTTGAGCCCAGAGACTTGACTTGGACTCCAGCTCAGAGACTTGAGACTTGACTTGGACTCCAGGTCAGAGACTTGAGACTTGACTTGGACTCCAGCTCAGAGACTTGAGACTTGACTTGGACTCCAGCTCAGAGACTTGAGACTTGACTTGGACTCGAGCTCAGAGACTTGAGACTTGACTTGGACTTGAGCCCAGAGACTTGAGACTTGACTTGGACTCGAGCTCAGAGACTTGACTTGGACTTGAGCCCAG
Source organism: Pseudorasbora parva (assembly GCF_024679245.1). Classification (NCBI taxonomy): domain Eukaryota; kingdom Metazoa; phylum Chordata; class Actinopteri; order Cypriniformes; family Gobionidae; genus Pseudorasbora; species Pseudorasbora parva. The sequence goes on from NC_090191.1 coordinate 5,082,829, forward strand.
AGACTTGAGACTTGACTTGGACTCCAGCTCAGAGACTTGACTTGGACTCCAGCTCAGAGACTTGAGACTTGACTTGGACTTGAGCCCAGAGACTTGACTTGGACTCGAGCTCAGAGACTTGAGACTTGACTTGGACTTGAGCCCAGAGACTTGAGACTTGACTTGGACTCGAGCTCAGAGACTTGAGACTTGACTTGGACTTGAGCCCAGAGACTTGAGACTTGACTTGGACTCCAGCTCAGAGACTTGACTTGGACTCCAGCTCAGAGACTTGAGACTTGACTTGGACTCCAGCCCAGAGACTTGAGACTTGACTTGGACTCCAGCTCAGAGACTTGAGACTTGACTTGGACTCCAGCTCAGAGACTTGTGAGCATCTCTGGGTACTACTAATCAACAATGCTTTCATCATGGAAACTCTTACATGGTACGAAGAATGGGCCCCAGGCCTCTAAGGTGATTTAATACCAAAACAATAATCAGCACAATATTCTCAATAGTCTCTCAAACATGTGGTGTATCCTTTCTGTGAAATTCATTCCACACTGATGTCATAAAAAAAATCAGTTCACTCATTCATAAACACTCATGTGGTACTTCAGCACTTTTTTTATACCTAAAACTTTTCCCACAGTGGCCACATGTAAACGGCTTCTATCCAGTGTGAACTCTCATGTGTCTGGTAAGGCTTCCTTTACGGTTGAAACTCTTTCCAAACTGTTGGCAGGTGAACGGCTTCTCTCCAGTGTGAATCATTATGTGGTCTACAAAGTGTCGTTTATGATTGAAACTCTTTCCACACTGAGGACATATGTAGAGTTGCTCTTCAGTGTGAATTTGCATGTGTTTATTAAGGTTTTCCTTTAGGCTGAAACACTTTCCACATTGTTGGCATGTGAAAATCTCTCCTGGGTGAATTTGCATGTGGGTGGTTGACATGACATGACCTTTTTTTGGTCCAATGTGTCAAAGTAACGTAAATTATAAAAAAATATGTCAAAAACTGTTATGATATTGTTCAGAAAGTGCTGTTATATATGGACATACAGAGCATTTATAGGATTAATCTTTCATTTTTTCACAATTTTCAGCCAAACCATAAAAAGCTCATATGGCGTGACTGTCCCAAGCAGATTTCACAAATTTAGATTTTGAATAAAACAAGAAAATTATTTTATTTTATGTTTATTCAATCCTATATTGATAACCCAAATGTCTACTTGTGACAATGATTGATTAAAAGTTTAGGCAAAATATTTTGAAGCCACCCTTAACTAAAACATTTTGTCCCAAAAATGGATATCATATGGTGTGACGCCATATTCCTTTTTTTAAATGGGCAATTGTTTGGAGACCTTTGGGGAGTGGAGGTTCCTTTTTCTTTTAGGAGGAAGAACAACACCTCAGAAGGACACTTAAAGTTACAAGGTGAGTTTTCTCTCTTCATGTTTAAAAAAAAATCAAGTATATCCGGCACTCCTGCTTCAGTTCCCTTTTGCGCTGTCTTTTGGTGTGACGCATTTTACACAAAAATGCCTAAAGTAAATTACTTTTCAGTCAATATTACCTTTCAAACTATATTGTCATATTGTAGTTAGCATGGCATTAGAATGTTAGCATAAAGCACATTTCTTAATACCAATATAAGTACATAAAACCTCATATGGGGTGACACAATATCATAAGGTGTGACAAGGTTTTCTTGTCACACCATATGATCATTTTGTCACACTATATGATATGAACTGTATTTAAATACATAAATAATGCTCTTAGAAGCATATTTTATAGCTAATAGTTAAGTTTATTGAATATTTTGTCATTTTAACATATTTTGATACTATATTATTCATACATTTAATATCGATAGACCACCTCCATTTGGTGAATCCTTACTTCCCTATACTATCCCATTTTTAAGCTGAATCAATGTTAAACTACAGCATTTTGTCACTTAAATGTTTCCCTATATTTATTTATTGTTCAGTTTGATGTACATTTTCAGTAGTTAGTACAGAAAGAAAAAGAAAATACAGGGAAAGATTAAATGCAGATGCTGCAAGTCGAGAGGAGGTCCTGAGGAAAAGACAAGGGCTGAATCCAAAATCGCCCCCTATACCCTCCAATAGGGCATTATTTGAGAGACAGCTATTTGTAGTGTTGTCCGAAACCATAGTGGATATTATTGGGTGCAGCAGTGCACACATTCTATCCCACAATGCACCACAATAACAAGTGTACAGCAGATGTACACACAATGACTGTCCGAATTCACTCACACGTTTTTATTCTCTCCTTCAGGTATATTAGTGGACTAAAGTAGGGAACAGTGAATGAGGGTTTAGGAGGTGATTTTGGATTCAGCCTAGCAAAGTAAATACAAACATTTAACTTATTGATAGTGATGCAGCACCATTGTGCAGTTATATTGAGACCAAATTGAAAAGCACATTATCAATGGAAAAACTCAGCTCAAAGAAGGCTCTACAAAAAAAATTATAATAATACACACACACTTGCGCTAGCAGACAGACTCACTCACTGACTCACTCACACACTCACTCGCTCAGACACTCACACACACTCGCACACAAACACACACTCTCACTCAAACACACTAGCAATCATGCAGACTCACTCAATCACACTTGAATGCAAAAGTAAATGTAATAAAGTATTAATCTGTAATTTTTTTGCAGTGGATATTTCTGTATTTCTGAAATGCTTGAATTTCATTCATGAATTTCATGTATTCTGAATATACATGATTGAATTCGTCTATTTACAGATATCAAGAGAAAAACTTAAAGAGGAGGTTCAAACGTTCAGAGTGAATTCACTTGTTTAAACAATTTTGTGTTTTTGTTGCTGAAACAAAGATTCACTTGTTAGTGCTCATTTCTTATCTTATTATGTCAGTTTTTAGATACTATTTCCTTTTCATTTTTATACTGTAGATCGTAAAAGACTTAAAAGTGGTGCTGTGTTCTTTTGTGAGTTGAAGCTAGCGTGACAATGTAATTTCCTGTAAAGGATCAATAAAGTATCAACAACAACAACTTGTCAGTTTGGTTGTTTGTTAAATGCAGCTAATAAATTTTTTTTTGCATTCAGATTGTTTATTTTGGTGTGATTCCTCATATGGTGTGACACCATGTCATTTGGTGTGACATTCAGAATTTTGGGGAAAAAAAAAGGCTTTTTGGTTATTAATCATACAATCATCAATGTGACAGATGGGGAATAGTGCCAGGAAAGGTTACAAGCATTTTGGTACTTTTATAACAAGGTATTCCCAAATTAATTTGAAGTATATTGAAAGATTACGAGTAAACATCTTAATGAGTGTTGATAAAGTAAAATAATGCAAAATGTAATATATATGCACATAAGAAATGCTATACTTTTAAATAGAAATGATAAAGAAGCAAGATAAATAGACTTACATGATCACATTATACCCCTTTTTAATTTAATACACAATAACAATCATGTCACACCATATGACAATTTTTGTCACTAAGACAGTAAACTAGTGAATAAATGTAAAATTCCGAACAAAATCTACAAGACCACATATCTATATGGAAATATAAGAGTTGGTTGAATATAACCCAATAAGTTTCATGACTTGCATTTGAGATTTTTTTTTAAAACTTTTTTTCAGCCAAATATGTCAACCACCCATGTGTTTATTAAGGTTTCCCTTTAGGCTGAATCTTTTTCCACACTTTTGGCAGATATAAGGTTTCTCTCCAGTGTGGCTTCGTATGTGCCTGTTAAGGCTTAATTTATCAGCAAAACTCTTTCCACACTGAGGACAGGTGTAAGGTTTCTCTCCAGTGTGAAGTATCATGTGCCTGTTAAGGGTTGATTTAAGAGAGAATATTTTTCCACAATCTTGGCAGGTAAAATTACTTCTAGTTCCATTTTTTTCAGCCTTTTTTTGTGACGTCTTTTCACCCTGTGAGCAACTAAAAGTTTGTTCTCTTGTTATGAAATCACAATTCTTGAATAGATCATTCTCTTCTATTTCATTCAGTACTTCAGTCTCCTCTTTCAGGGACATCAGGTCTAAGGTGAAAAGAGACAAATGCAAAATGAACACCAGTACAATGGCACAGAACAACAGACAACAAAACATTTAGACATTTGGGGGGGGGGGGGGGGGGGGGGGTATGTGAAATACCCAGATATGTTTAGGAGTGAGAGAGTGGATAACTAGGGCCCTATAATTTCCGTGAACATATAACGTCATTGGCATATCACTGGCATATAATGCGGAATCTGTGTATTAACGCTGAATCTAGTGTTAACGCAGACTTTCCCGGAATTTTACATATTTGGAAATTCTGTTTTGTGTGGGAACGTAAGTCTGGGGAAAACGACCAGGGGAAGCAAATCTTTTTACACAGGCAGCATTTGTCACGCGCAGCTGAACCGCGGCTCGTGTATTGCAAATACAGACAAATACCGTCTGTCAGATTTTTCTGGTGGTCTGCTCGACCCAAACACATATGCATATAACATGCTGTATATATATATATATATATATATATATATATTAGGGCCGGGACTTTAACGCGTTAATTAAGATTAATTAATTACGTGACTTTATTACGTCATTTAAACTTATATAAACTGATATAATGTATTTTACTGGAAAGTTTAAAGCTCATAACCATAATATTTTGTTGTGACTTGAAGTACTTGAAATGCAGTGTTATGTTGCATCATGCAGTATTTGTCCTGAAAAGTAAATGTGATGTTTGTTAACTCAATAAATTTAAGGTCATTCCTTTTTTTTTTATGTTTTATGTTCTATTATATTAACATTAAAAGCACACTCCTTTTACGACTAAAATAACAGTAAAGAGTAAAAAAAAAAAAAAGTATATATATATATATATATATATATATATATATATATATATATATATATATATATATATATATATTCCCAAAAATAAAAACGAATTTGCAAAAATGAACAACAACAAAACAACAGAATTTTGGAAAAAATAAAACAGGTTTTATAGGTCCCTCCCTAGATAACCTCAACTTTCGGTTCCTAAAACGGAGGTAACTTTCAAAGGTATCAGGGCAGGGATAGAAATTAACTTTTTTTTGTCCACCGGCCACTGTGGCTGATGGATTTCAAAATCTACCAGCCACTCAATGTTTTTACCAGCCACTTTCTTGTTTTTAACCGACAATGTGTAACTGCACGTGAAAATTAATACCATAAGCTCTACAATACTTAAGCCGTTTATTTATCTCAAAGTCTCAATGAAATACTGACACTTTCTCTTATACACACACAAACCATGAACTGATATACATTTCATTAAATGAGCAGGGGTCTGTGCATTTTTGTTTTGTTTTTTGTTTTTACTTGGATGTGGCATTTGGATGATTCGTGGTCTTTTATGGCTTCCAGTTTTAGGTTTTTAGTCCCAAGCGTGTTGATGACATACCGAGCAGAACATTGTCAGAAGAGATGCACCGAAATCAAAATTCTTGGCCAAAACCGAAAGAGAGGATACCAAGGCCAAAAAGCCAAACGAAATTATGCCAATTATTAGTACCATTGCATTCATGGCTAATGCTATGGCTGTGTAACTTTACTAAAAATCAAGGCATCGCAATTGCATAAATTAATATTAAAGTTTCAAATAATAAATCAATTACAAGTTATGCAAATATTTATTTAGCACATTGCAACAATGCACAGTATAAAATAAAATTCAAAATAAAATGTTTAACTTGACCTCACTCGTGTGTACAAGGTGGACATGTTGACATACTTTTTGTGGGAGTTTGTCCATTCCAGCGCAAGACTTGAAAGAGAACTCAATATATGCGCCCGGTGAGACGAGAGCGCACTTTCGGATGATGCACAGAGACAGGATCTTCTCTCCGCGCGCGAGTCTTCATTCGCGTCTTCTGGCTCTAACATTACACACACCCGGAGGGTGGTGATGACGGCGAAAACAACTGCTCATATACGGCAGCAGCACTCGCATGCATTAAACAAAGTTTACAAAGAGGTGAAACGATAGATATTTTTATTAACCCGCCATGGGGCAGGTAGGTGAAGCGAGTTTACCCACCACAACTCAAAATCACCCGCATTTGGCTGGTGACGGTGCTAATTTCCATCCCTGCTCATATATATATATATATATATATATATATATATATATATATATATATATATATATATATATATTAGGGCCGGGACTTTAACGCGTTAATTAAGATTAATTAACTACGGGACTTTACCGCGTTAATTAATTACGCAAAAAAAAAAAAATTAATCGCACTTATTTTTGCCCCGCGGAACGTTTTTCAATGAATGAGTTTTGACGGACCGATTATACTGGAACACCAACTAGCGCTCATGAGTCACGACAACAACCATGAAAACAACAAACCATAGTGAACATGAACGAAGAAGCTGATGAGACCGCTTTGCTTGGCCCCGTGGATGGGAAATTTAGTTTTAAAAAACGAAATGATGGAAGCGTCGACAAGAGCATGGTTGTGTGCAAGCTATACAACAGGGGTATCCAAAGTCGGTCCTGGAGGGCCACTGACGTCCTGCAGAGTTTAGCTCCAGCTTGCCTCAATACACTGCTAAAGTTTCTAGTATGCCTAATAAGACCTTAATGAGCTGGTACAGGTGTGTTTAATTGGGGTTAGAGCTAAACTCAGCAGAACAGTGGCCCTCCAGGAGCAGGATTGGACACCCCTGCTATACAACAAGGAATTAGCGTATCACCGCAGCACATCAAGCCTCAAATATCACAAATATGCTTTTGCTACACTTAATGGCAAACATTGCACTGGTCTGCTGGACTGAAATAAATAAACAATATTTTGTTGATTAAGCTTATGTATTCAGTCATTATTCAATGGTATACTAAAAATCCATGTGAAAAATGACTTCTCATTGTTCTCAGGTAAAATATTTATATGCGATTAAAATGCGATTAATTTCGATTAATTAATTACAAAGCCTCTAATTAATTAGATTAATTTTTTTAATCGAGTCCCGGCCCTAATATATATATATATATATATATATATATATATATATATATATAGCTTTCTTTGACGTCATAGATCCCCAACCTGTCGTATGCTGGGCCTGGTGTCTCTATAAAAGTTTTAGGCTTATAAAACTTTAAAACTTATAGGATATTCTTATATTATGATGACCTTTTATATATCAAAAGCTCAAGGGAAAGTTGATTTCTCAATTCATCACCACTTTAATACTTTCCCCACCACATATAAACAGCTTCTCTCCAGTGTGAGCTCTCATGTGTCTGTTAAGGTTTCCTTTTCGTTTGAAATTTTTTCCACATTGTTGGCATTTGTAAGGTTTCTCTCCAGTGTGAATCCTCATGTGGTCTTTAACGGTTTCATGCTGATCAAAGCTCTTTCCACAGTCAGGGCAGATGTAAGGCTTCTCTCCAGTATGAATTCTCATGTGTCTGTTAAGGCTCTCTTTTCGGTTGAAACTTTTTCCGCATTGTTGGCAGGTGAACGGCTTCTCTCCAGTGTGAATCCTTATGTGGAATTTAAGGTATTGTTTTTGATTGAAAGTCCTTCCACACTGAGGGCACATGTAAGGCTTCTTTCCAGAGTGAAGTCTCATGTGCCTCTTAACGCTTTCTTCTCGAGTGAAACTCTTTCCACACTGTTGGCAGGTGTACAGTTTCTCTCCAGTGTGAACTCTCATGTGTCTGTTAAGGCTTCCTTCTCGGTTGAAACTGTTTCCACATTTTTGGCAGATGAATGGCTTTTCTCCTGTGTGAATCCTTAGGTGGTATTCTAAGTGTTGTTTTTTAGTGAAACTCTTTCCACAGTGTTGGCAGGTACAGGGCTTCTCTCTTGTGTAAATCCTCATGTGCCTGTTAAAGTCTTTCTTTAGAGTGAATATGTTTTCACAATGTTGGCAGGTGAAATTACTTCTAGTTACCTTCTTTTTAGCCCTTTTTCGTGACAATGTCTTTCCAGCCTGTGAGCAAAACACAGTTTTTCCTTTTGTTATGAAATCATGGTTCTTATATTGATCTTTCTCTTCAATTTCATTCAATTCTTCACTCTCCTCTTTCAGGGCCATCAGGTCTAAGATGAAAAGAGACAAATGGATATCAACACCAATTAAATGGCACAAAGCAACAGACAACAAAACATTTAGGCATGTAAAGTATCAAAATGAACTAGATCCTTTTCCCAATTGTGTTGCACTGAGGGGGAAAGGTGGACACGGTGCGGAGGGCCCAGAAGGGGTGAATTGATATCATATTCATAACAATGTCATTCAAAATAGCTGAGGAGCACTGTCTTTTACCCTTACATGAAGACTTAATGAAGAAATTTGCTCTCAATAAAGAATCCAGTAGAAGATACACCAGAGTCTCCTGGACCCTGTTGTTCAATTTTTTTAAATTTGGATCAGAATTATCTAGATTTGGAAATCCCATGTTTTGCTATCCAGGATCTGGGGGGTATTTCAGAAAGGAAAGTTAACTTGGCCTCACACATACCTTGAACTCACGGTTGATTAACCCAAACCTTGCTTACTCAAGGTAAACGAGTCTGGGATTAAGTTCAGACAACTTATCTTTAATAATGTAGCGTCTGTGGTCTCTTACAATGAGGATCAAAGATGAGTCAATGTTGATTGTAAAAGGGGGGATAGCTTTTAGCCACATCTAAATTAGGGGCCCGATGCCAACGAGTCTGGGCAAGTGACACCTAAGACAGTTTTTATGACCCAGACGAAATTAAACAGGCAGTGATCTGGTCACATGACTTGAACCCTGCCCCGCTCAGAATTCACCCTCTGGATTGGGTAAACTAACCCAGAAGGGGCGTGGATTAATTGTCTTAAAAGACAAGTGGAGACATTTCTCCGGGCTCTTCCCCTCTTCCTCTTCTTTCCTCGCTTCCTCATCGCATCAGAAAAGCCTCAGGGCGATCCATCAACTTACTAGCCCCGAGGGAGAACGCAGCCCATTTCTAGAGCGACCAGCCGCTCCACCCCGACCTCGGAAAGAACCGCCGGACACGCAGGACATTTGAACTCGGAACACACGCACACATGCGAGAAGCCAAAACTAAAGCAAGTATTCTTATTTCTAAAATCCAAACTGCTGTTAAGAGGGTCGTGTTATTTTCCCGTTGGGACAAGTTAACTCCGTGAGGGCTGTGTTTGATGAACTGAAGGGAAGCTGCTTCTCATCCCTACCTCTCTATCTCTCCCTATCTCTCTTTATCTCTCTAATTTTAGTCTATTCATTATTCTCGTTTATGTACCATATTCTTTCATTTACTATCTATATTTCTACTCTCTTGATGCATATTTAGTGTGTACTTTCTGTGTGAATTGTAGTGTTATTTTTAGTCTGTGTTTATTAAACCTCCAAAAGACATTTAATGAGTTGAATCTGTTATTCTTCCACATACACGAAGTCAATGAAACTTACGATCTAACGTTACCTAACTGCTTATGCTACTATTTTAGTAAAGTAACTTGTACGACCATTTGAAATATTGACTTTGTCCTGATCAGTAAAGTTAATGTTTCTTATGCGCTCGTAAAGCAGTAATCCCTTATTGAGAGTTGATTTGAAAGTCTATAACTAATTTGCAGGACAAACTTAGTAAGATCATTTCAAGCAATTCCGTAAAGGGTTACTTGTATTTAATTAAACATTTTTCCCTAGCGGAAAATTTTAATACGTAATGAACGACTAGCAAATTATATTCATAAATTCATGAATATTGAATATTAAATCCCTTTTGAGTTAATTATTCCCCGAGACATTAAACTCACATAGTCGTTTTTGTTACAATAAGATTAATTTAAAAGAATAAAGAACACAACCATATGCATAAAACATGACAAGTAACTGTTTTATTTAATTAATACAGTATCATACAGCAATCCTTAAGTTAAATTTACTACTTTTAATACCTTTTTTACTACCTTCAGAATATTTTTTAAAACCATCACGACACTGAATTGCAAATCAGCGACCTTTCTATTATTTACACAGATTTTGACGCATATAACATACAAAAAAGAATAGATTTAGATTCGACAGCAGGAGGAAATCTGTTATAAGTTATCATTCAGACACAGTAAAATACATCTCAACATTCACAAAGTTTGGTTAAGGAAAAGCATTACTGCATACACATTTGATTTCAATTAATAATTGGTAATTCAGCAATTAAATTATTTAGTGTTTTTTTCCAACAACAAAACCTGAGCCAAATATTACATTTCTATAACTGTGATAAGTTTTTGAATTTAACAAAATACTAAAAACTAGTGCTGTCAATCGATTAAAAACTTTAACAAGATTAACCACACATTTTTTTCTGTGATTAATCGCAATAAAAAAGAAATGCTTTTGTACGTTTTTAATATATTTTTTAATATAATAATTTTACTGTTAATCAAATGAATGTAGAAACAACATAAAAACAGTATATTTAAATACTTGTTTAAATGGCATCTGTTTATGAATGAAGGCCAGTATTACTGATATTAATACAGCTACTGATTTATTTTTATTTTTTTACATTTATTATTAGGCTTCAAAAATATAACAATGCTAACATAAACCCATAATAAATGTCATGTTTACTCCTGCCCTTCCTGTCTAAACAGTTAGGAAATATACAGAAATTTAATAAAGTTATCAAAGTTATATGCAGTCTGCACTGCATAAACTATAAATTAAATACTTAATCCTTATTAAAGCTACAAAAGTTATTTAGTCAAGAGCAGCGAGTCATTTTCTCTGTTCCCTTTGTTTTTTAACTTTACTGACAGGAATCTTTATTGGCTGCTGTCCCTTTAAGAGCAGACAGACACGCGGATCTCACTGTTTACTGTCTGTGGATCGCGCCTCATTCTCTCACAACTCTTTTTGTTCATTTTACCGTGCGTTCACACCGCCGCCGACGAGAGCGTCAAAATTCGCTCTTGCCGCCCTGACAACGACGCTGTAGAAAGCTCCGTGGACGTGCTGCCGCTCTGACGTAGATCGAATGTTTTTTCTTTTTTTAAACTGTATTTAAAGAGGCCGCAAATCAAACAAGCATGTTGATGGATATACTGACCACAAGTAGGGTATAAATTAACTTCATGAAATCGTTTAAATGTGAAAGTAAGAATTAATTGCACACCCGCTGAACAACGAGCGTTCTAGCGCCTATAAAATAGTGTTGCGCGACTTCTTAACAAATTACACATCACTATGAATGATCTTGTCATAAATGATAGGGAAACCCGCACAGCAATGATCAACCTCTCCTACAAATTGCTTGGGAACTAATGTGGTCGGAACCAAAGTTTACAGGCCTGCGTTCTCTGGATTTCTCTCAAGCGGAGCACTTCTACATTCTGACTGGTTGCCGCCTGTTGCCGCCGAACCGCGTCATAGCTCATTACCATAAAGTTGAGCTGATTTCAACTCTCCTCGACGCCCAAATCGTCCAAGACGCGCCGCGCCGCTCTCGCCGGAGCTCGCCGCCCGGCTCCCATTGAAAATGAATGACTTCCGGCCAGCTTGACGCTCTCGCCGCCGGCGGTGTGAACGCACAGTTAGACTTCATATAAATCATTTAAGATTACTCTTATGAGGACAGTCGTTGAAGATATGCCTTGAAGCAAGTCTAAAATAAAACGTAAGCCAGCCACTTCTGTTGAGCGCGCACATAGGCCGTAAAAAAATATGGATGACTCGACATCATCCGTTTCCGCTTGCCATTTTTGAAGCTTTCAGGCGGGGGTGCACGGCGCTGACATCTTGGAACCGAGTCCGCGTAGTAGCAATTTCGTGACCGGTGCAGGAAGTAGAGCAGGAAGTACAGCTGTGATATCAAAAGCCCGCCCACACTCTCGCAGATGCAGAACAATTAATTATGTTGGTGTGAAATAAACAGTTATGGAAATGTAGAAATGAAAGCTAAAGCTCCAATCTGCTCCCGAACATCCCGAAAAAAAGTCCGTTAGTGCCTCAGTGACAACTTCACTCAGAGAAGCCGTCAGTCTCAGCTGTCAATCATGACGTCACACCCCCCGTTTTTATAGCATCAAATAACTAACTCAAAATAAACTTATTTGTAAATCGAACACCTGAAATGAAATCATCGTGATGATAACTGCCTTCTAGGGCTGTTTCGAATGCCATTTTTTGAGCTTCGAAGCTTAGGTGGCAATCAATATCGAATATTCAAAGCTTCGGTGGGTGGGGCTAAATATATAATAATAGTGTCAGTTTGCATTTGTATCCTCTTTCACGACTTCACGTTTCACTCTTCGGCATCGTAAATGTGTTGCGGCAGACCCAGTGGAGTGCAGTGTTGCATTTGGTGCAATATGATCAGGTGGCACACATTCTTTAAATATTAATAAACATTTAATAATCTTTTAAATAGAACAGTTTCCGGTACGCATTACACGGGCAGGTTTATGCTCCGAAAACGGACAGTGCACAAGTGATACAAAACACAAAGTCTGTTGAGAGCAAGAACTTTAATAAGGTATTAATAACGAACCTTTCTTTAAAACAAATGAATCCCAAAACAGAAATTAAATTAGTAACACACAGTGATTTCAATGAACTGCATGCTTATAAACAGTTGAATAAGAATAAATGAATTGTTTTTAAAATGACACAAAATGTAATATCTATTACAATTAGTTTTATTCTATATAAGGGATTTATTTTGTCTTATTCTGACTTTTTGTCCCCTTTAAAATGCGCGATGCTTTTATTGAAAGCATGTTGCGTTTTTTTTTTAATTTATTATTATTATTTCAAGCATGATTGAGAATGAGTCCGCAACGGAAGTCACGTGTTGAAAAAAAAAAAAACGAATATTCGAATCTCAAAACTGAAAATCGAATGGCACCTCACCGAACGAATATTCGTATATTCGATTATTCTAGTACAGCCCTACTGCCTTCAATGACATAAACTAACTTTGGGGAAAAAATATTTGAATTGTAATTTTATTGTTTAGTTTGCCTCGCGTCCATTAGAAAACACAGAGGGGCGGCTATACTGGGACCGGTCACCGGGGGGCAATCGAGGCGCAAAAGCTTCAGTGTCTGAGAGGGAGACTGCAGGCTTGAGCGCGCAGTGTTCTGAGATGATGCCGAACGACCACTGAATATGACGTCAGCATCAAACATACGTTGAGACGGAGACGAAAGATCTTTGATTATGTGCCCAGATATGCTAAAGCCCATATTTAAACGAACTAACGCGAACGCAGATAGAAGTTCAATCAGAATAGGACACCTGATAGTCTGAAAAAATAATACCTAATTTGGGAAAAAATAATACCTCTGAGACCACATTTAACACTTTTAATGGCCTTAAATTTGACAATTTGGATTTATCACTTTTTAAAACCCCATGGACACCCTGTATAACATGCGAGTTAAAAAGGATGACTATTTGGCAGGCATTGCATTAAAAGCACCATTTTTATTCATGCAGTTATAACTGCTTATCAATGCTTTATGATGCATTTGTAAAGGAGTTAATAGTCATTAACAAAAACCTTTATAAACCCTTTACAACGGGAACCTTAGTATAACAAAATATCCTTCTTTTCTGTAGAGTTGGACATAATGGACAAATGACTGAGTTCAGTTCTGAGAATGAAACCAACCTGTTTGTTCCTCAGTTTCTTTATCTTTCACTCTGAATGTCTCTTCAGTCTTCACCTCTTCACTCTCCTCTTTAATAGACGCCATCTTTATGTTCACATGGATCTCAGTCGTTTCTCCAGGAGTGTTTCTGTGTTTAAACACTCTGTCATGTTTAAGAGGAAAATAATTAACAAAAAGTAAATCCCTAAATCTTGGAGCGTTTCTTAATCAGCTCTAGTTCAGTTGTTCAGCTAATGGAACTAATTGACCAGGGGTCTGTTCTTCGTATGTCTCTAACTCAGTCAGCTGGATTTGATCGTTGGTTTAGCATGATCTCGGATTGTTTGGTTCTTCGAAGCTCATCCTGGACTTGCTGTCAAAGCAACAGGTCTGTAAACTTAAACTTGCTCTGGAGCAGCTGATTTCATGTAAACAGGATTAGCAGTAAAAAGCCCCAGCTGAAACATCCTCCCTCACATCTCCGTCGAGTCGAAGTACTCTCAGATGTGCTATTCCGACATACATTATAGCTCTCCTTTTTAATCCACTTAGAAAAGCACCACGTTTTGGTGTTTGGTCGCTTCTAACTTGATGTCTGTTTGGTACCATAGTGAATGAACTGGGCTAAGTTGGCTAAACTAAATGCTATCAGATCATCACCGCGTGTCAGAGAGATTAAGAACACACACTCAGACGAGAGAGGGATGTATCAACTCGTTTTAGTTAAGGGAATAATAACATAGTTTAATATGAAAAAGCGGTGAAGTATCCCTTTAAAGGCAGTGACTGTGTTTACTGATGCAGTTATGAGCTGTTTGTTGAGTAATTTATCACGTACATGTGTGCTTTTGTTAACGATGAACTGCAAAGATTGAAGTTAAAGTCATGTTTATAATTATTTCACTACTACACATTACGCATTTGCCTTTAATATTTAGAAATGTTCAGTGGACTCAAATGAAATAAGTTTACAGTACAAACACCGTATAAATACTAGTTTCAAAATGAGAACTGTTTGAAGCAATCAGTTTTCCAAATAAAATGAGATATTATTTTACTTTCGTGGTATTATTACGATGACATACTGTAAAAAAGGAGAGCTGTAAATAAACAGTAGAGGTGTGTAAATTGACAGTACAACCCAGCAATTAATTTTTTTTTACAGTGAACACAAAGTAACATAAACATAATAGTGTACTTATTGTACAAGTTTACTGCTACTCTTGAATAAGTTCACACATTGGTGATAATTTCTTTCTTAGATGAACTAAACACCTCTTCGATTATCTGATTTTCACAGGCAATTCCTTATGACGCAGTGTTTGGTTTGAAATATATCTTCTCCTCACTCCTTTTGTATTTTGAATAATACATCACACATTTGGTTTGAATATTAGTTGGTTAGCTGCTGAATTCTGATGGGCAGCTTTTAAGTATTATTGAACAAAATTTAAGTATCATATTTCTGTATGATTTGGTTTGAGTCTAATATATTATTAGTTGGTCGGTAAATAGTTGTTTGGTCAGCTTTTGAGTATTATTGAACTATGTCTTAAATTGAAGTGTCATAAATCTGTGAAGGAATATTGTATTGTCATGAACTCTAAAATATACAATTATTTCTCTATTCATCAGTCAGAGTGGCTGTTAGTGGACCTAACTACCTGATTAGACAAAAACAACTCTAACAAAACAAATTAATAAAAGAATGTCTAATATAAGGGGCTGTATAATTGTCCGTTTAGTTATTTTAAACGATTAGTAGAAATCGAGATAGAAATAGGAATGGAGTGCTTCGAATCACCGAATCATTTGTTGTGAATCAATCTGTTAAATTGCCTCGGAGCGTCTAAAGCTCCGGTTCTCTCGTCACTCGCCAGAGACTGATTTCATGTTTGAACTAAATCACGATGAAGAGCGAAATGAGACGCTCATTCTGTTACTCATTAGTTTATTGTGTTACTTTACTCACACAACGCTGATAAATGTTACACTTAACAATGCATAATTCATTATGAGTCTCTTTAAACTGTTTTAATACTTTAAACGCTTAAAACACAAACCTTCCTTCAGCCGAATCACAACAGATGCAGGAGCGCAGCGCGGCCTTAAGACGTCATATCAAAAACAAAATAAAAGTCCCGTTCACTGCTGAGTCTAAAATCACAGAAGTGCAAAGAAATTTACGTAGAAAAAAATGACAACCTTCTGAGTTGACCGTATTGGTGGAATACATTTACTAATTTAAAGGTAAGTTAATAATACAGTTCACATTGAGGGTAAATTAAATAGATAAATAAAATAATTCTCTTTGTTTTAATATTTAATTTTATAATCATGTCAATAGTTATTTGATTTATTCATTTTGTAATTTTATGTTTTAATATTTAATATTATTTATGTTCTATTGTTGTTTTATGTTATGATTGTGTTCTGAAGAGATGTTTGTCTTCATGCGAGTAGGAGATCAGAGAATGTCTCCATGTTTTTATTATCACAGTATGATGTTGTTAAGCAGTGATTTTCTATTGTTTCCCACTTGGTAAATGAACACTTGTTGAAAGTGCACTGGCCAGATGAAGTGTAACATCTAGATGAAGTCTGAGCATTGAAACCAACGCAACTATGATTATTTAATAAACTCTCCTGTAACACAGGTTAAATAAAGGGGATTATTTCATTTTTACACAATTTAGTTATATCGTACTCCCTTAATCAAAGTCGATAAGAGATTAAAACAATATATGTGAATTAATTCTAGATTAATCCTCAGTGACTGACCAATGAGAGGTCTTTGTCATTTCGCTTCGTGTGCATCAACGAGACAGAAGAGACGAGCTTGATGGAGAAGAGCAGACGTGATCTATCGTTGTGATCCCAAATTGATCAAATTTAGATTTAAACCCTTCAAAAAATTATAAGAAAGTTTGAGATTTTATTAATTTGATGCATTCTGAATAAGAAGCCGACTGAATAGAGTAATACATTCTAGATGAGTCAGTGTCATATAATTAATGATAAATAGACTGTATTAGGGTAACGTTACTTCATAATAAGATTATAAATATTATTAAAACACACCTGAACCAGCTAATCAGGTTCTGTGTTGAATCAGCTGAAAACAGCCGCTAACATGTGTTCATGACGAGGTAAAGTGGAAAACGGCAACACACAAACGTTTCACTTTAGCAGAACCACAATTTACACTGCAGCTAACAGTGAAGAAATATGGTGTTTTGGAAGAAACGTTTAATAAAAATGTTGCTATATTACTTAAATTAATATTGCAGAATATAAATCACTTTTATAGAGGCTGTTTTCGTATTTTCTACAGGTGTTTACTTATTTTTTTTACTTACAAATATAATAGTTTATTATATATGTTTTAGTTTTAGAAACCATATAGCCATATAATGAGAAGTAAGGTTTTCACAGTCTATGTTTTTTCCCCTGTGACTACCATGATCTTACATTTAAATGAAACTGGCCTACAGTTAAACTATAGTCCATAAAACAGTTTTAAAGTCTGGATCCCATGAATTAAGGACAAAGCTTTTTTTTTCCTCTTTAAAAGTTTTATTAACTTTTTTTTTTTATAGATTTAATGAAATTTAATAGCCTCATGAAAGATAGATATCAGTGTCTTACTTAAATGATGTGTTAACTCTTGAAAAATATGATTGTTCAACCCAGAAATGTGATCATTTACTCGCCCTAATGTCATTCCAAACTTAAATGAATTTATTTCTGTGTAGCATAAAATAAAATAATTTGAGTCTGTTTTTTTGTTCATACAATATTCAAATTGTAGCCTAACCAAAATGGCTTGGTTGCCAACATTCTTCAAAACATCTTATTTTGTGTTTCACAGAAGTCGTACAGTCATACATGACACGAGAGTGAGTAAATGATGACAGAATTTAAAAGCAGTAAATTTACTTTACTGCACCCTAGCTCAAAATCATCAGTGCTTTACTGCCAAGGGCATTTCTGTGGGACAAAAAAAAGCAATATTAAGTTTATCTGCATTTGCAGCAAATTCTATAATATCTATCATTATTTGTCCTCGTCCAAGTTTTATTTATTTACTCCAATTTAAGGTCTCAACCCCAGCAAAAACATTCACAGGGAACTCATGGGCCGGATGTGCTGGATATGCCAGAGCCGAATTTTATCCCCAGTCCAGCCCTGGGCCAGGGTTCGCAAAGCCCAACGTCCCAGCTAGGCTTGTGTGTTTTTCTGATGGGCTACCAAAACGGAAGCCCGCCGCCAGGTTGATGAATCTCGTAATATTCCTTTCTTGTTCTGCTTTTCTCTCTCGACGTGACATTTGAAGGGCGCGCTCGTGCTCGTGTATGTGTGTGCGCGCGGTTCTCTACAAAGGTAAATGGCAGGTCACTCATTGCGATCATTTGTGCTATATTGGCTGTGATGTCCTGTGCTTTCGTGCTGTCACAGGGCATTGTGTTTTGTTTGATAAAGACGTACTTGAATCAGTCCGTTTGCCGCTTTCAAATAATCCCTCCCTCATGTGAACTGAACTGAAAGGGGAATAGAGCTGACGAGCAGAAGCTCATTAAATATGCAAATCTTATCCAATCCTAGCCATGGGCGTTCACTTCCAAGTCTCCAGTGTGTCACGCCCATCAAAACCCAGCGTTTTGAAGAGAGCCTCAAAAGAAAATAGCCTTTAACTTATTAGTTATGTTTTTGCGTTTAAAAACCACACAAACATCATTAGTTGACCTCAGACAACAATATAAAATAATAAAAAAGCCAGTTCATGACACCTTTAATACTGTACCAATAATAAGCACATTATACAGTCTCAAACATGAGGCATTTCCTCTCTGTGAAATTAATTCCACACAGACAACATAAAAACAGTCTCATTCATGAATACTCATGTGGTACGTAAGGGATTTCTTATATCTAAAACCTTTCCCACAATGACCACATGTAAACGGCTTCTCTCCAGTGTGAATTCTCATGTGTAAGTTACAGTTTTCTTTTCGGTTGAAACTTTTTCCACATTGTTGGCAGGTAAACGGCTTCTCTCCAGTGTGAACTCTCATGTGGCTGTTAAGGTTTTCTTTTCGGTTGAAACTCTCTCCACACTGTTGGCAGGTGAACGGCTTCTCGCCAGTGTGAATTCTTATGTGGTTTTCAAAGTGTAGTTTTCGACTGAATTTTTTTCCACACTGAGGGCATGTGTAGGGTTGCTCTCCAGAGTTACCTATCATGTGTCTGTTAAGGTTTAATTTATGTTTGAAACGTTTTCCACAATGTTGGCAGGTGTAGGGTTTCTCTCCAGTGTGAACTCTCATGTGTAAGTTACAGTATTCTTTTCGGTTGAAACTTTTTCCACATTGTTGGCAGGTAAACGGCTTCTCTCCAGAGTGAATTCTCATGTGTCTTCTAAGGCTGCTTTTTAGAGAAAATCCATTTCCACACTGTTTGCAGATGAAATTACTTGTAGTTCCCTTATTTTTAGTCTTTTTTTGTGACAAAGTACTTTTACCCTGTAAGCAACTGAAAGGTTTTTCTCTTGTTATGAAATTATTTTGCTTAAATTGATCTTTCTCTTCCATTTGATTCAGTTCTTCACTTTCCTCTTTCAGCACCATCAGGTCTAAGGCAAAAAAAGACAAGTGCAAATTAACACCAGTTTAATGGCACAAAGCAACAGACAACAAAACATTTAGACAAAGTATCAAAACCAACATACAACTAGTTTATATTCCCATGGGCAGTGTGGAAGGCCCACATTTTCATCTTCCCCTGAGCTTTTGCCAATGTCTCACGAGCTAGCACACAAGTTTTCTGAAGCCAATTATGAATTTAACTGACAATCTAACACATTTGTTTTGACTCCTCAATGCCTAATAACATTCTCTCTTGTAGAGCTTTCAGTGGTCCTCTCCCAGTATGGCCAAAGACCAGCTCTGATGGGCTGAACTTGAGAGACTCCTCCACTGTTTCACAGATAGACAATAAAAGCAAAGGAACACCTTTGTCCCACTCAGACCATGTCTCGATTCAGTATTTCCTAAGCTTTGCTTTTAAGGTCTGATGGAACCCCTGACTCTGGATCAGAGGTGGACAAAGTACACAACTCTATTACTTGAGTAAAAGTACTACTGGTCAAATATTACTCCGTTACAAGTGAAATTTGTAAAAACAGATTTTTACTCAAGTAAAAGTACAGAAGTATTTGTTTTCAAAAGTACTTAAGTATCAAAGTAAATGTCCTTTTTTATGCCAATGCATTATTTTATTATTGTTGTAGAAATGCACACTGTCATCATGGTTTAAGCCAGTCAGTGATGCTCCATCTGACATACTAGCATACGACTAACTTAAACTAATTGAAATACTTGTATATAAGTAACAAAGCTCTTTACAAAGCTGCTGTCACTTTAAGGCCGAATGCACGGATCCAAAACACTGATACACTTCTGATATTCTCCCAAATTTACTCTTCTCTTTCTCCCAGATGTTTATATTTTTGATATTTTATAAGACATGCACCAAGTGTATGCCAACTATACTAATCTTGATTTGTTTTTAAACTGAAAAATACTTTCAAAGAATGGCTATGGGTGCACACACTTGTGCCTAAGAACTGTCTTCTTCGATTTTGCTATGAACTGATCAGTGTTCAAAAAAAGTTGGGAAAATGTATATGACCTTATAAGAGAGATTCCCGACAGACTGTCTGAAACAACAACAACAAAAAACCTTTTAAAGATGGAAAAAATCATCCACCGACTTTCAGAGTTGCTACAGAAATGACTTTCGACCTAGATAGAAATGTAGTGGAGTAAAAAGTACGATATTTGTCTTTCAAATGTAGTGAAGTAAAAGTCAAAAGTTTCCAGAAAAAATAATACTTCAGTAAAGTACAGATACTCAAAAAGTGTACTTAAGCACAGTACCCAAGTAAATGTACTTAGTTACTGTCCACCTCTGCTCTGGATGATAAGCCCTGGATATGTGATGTGTAATTTGAGCAATTTAGATAGAAAATTAGACTCCTGATCAGTCTGAACAATTCTCGGTAGGCCAAAAGTGGTAAAGAACTTTGTTAAAGCTTTAACAATTTCTCAGGATGTGATTTAACGGAGTGGACTTGCTTCTGGGTATCTGCTAGCTGTGAACATAAAAACTGGTTACCGAATAATGTCATGAATTAAAAATGATACTGAAACAGAATGGGTTAAAGGACAACTCTGGCTAATTTTTAGAAATTTGCTGGAGTTGTCCTTTAACATGGAACATTGATCCCTGGAGTATATACGAATGATTGTGCCCGAAATCAGCTCATAAACGTTCACAGAAAGGACAAAGTAGCAAGGGATGATAAAAAGAAAGTAAACAACAACAGATAAGATGATGAAACCCTGTCAGAATTAGATTGAAATCGTTAGATGGACATACAGCAAACAGGGACAGTTTTTGTGACTGTTATGATGTGTTAAGATAGTTCTCTTCAGCATAAGGCTTTTCCTATTAATAATTTATTAATTTACATGTGTTTTAAATGTTATACACTATTGATATAAATGAAGTGAATATATAGATATTGTTTTTAGGTTGGGGGAAATGTATGCAATTATACAATACAAAACTTTAAAGGCTGTTTTCAAAAAATGAGTTTTTTCTCACACTCAGAGTTAGATATTTCCACTTCAGTATCATCTACAAGCACCAAATTTTCCAGTCTTATACTTAACTATATTCTGAAGGCTTTTCCAGAGGGATTTGTTGATATATAATTCCTATCTTGAGTTATAGGTCTTTTTACTCAAAAAAAAAAAGGCAAAAATTGATTTTTCAAGGCTATTGTCAGCATTCTATAACTTACTTGGCTAGAACTTGACTCAACTTGACAACTTGATTTAAAACAAGAAGTAGGAAAACACGAAGCATATGCAACAGGAAAATACAACGATCCTACACAGGCTTGCAAACACAAGGAGAATAAATAGCAGGGCCGGCTCTAGCTCTTTGGTTGCCCTAGGCGAGATGGAGTTTTGCGCCCCCCCCCCCCCCCCCCCACTCACTTTTATCGTCTCTAATTCAGCACGTCGTTTTCCTAGGCCTACCCCTAACCGAGAAGCACTTATTATTAAACACGTTCGACGCTTTATTTCCACTTTTCAAACATTTTCTCACTTTTTATTAAAAATATATGCCTTTCCAATTTGATATGTGATGGGAAAAGGAAATAGAGCGAGTGTGGCAAAAGTCAGGATCGAACCACTGATCGATCTGCATCAAATCTTGATGCCATGCGTCTTACAACTACACTACAGCCACTGTAAGGAACTAGGTGAACACAGCATATTTGTGTTTAATGTAAATAATATGGCATCTTTCATAAGGCTGCTCCAGTAAAAAAAAAAAAAAAACGAGAGGCCGTATTTATTTCCTTCCGACGCCCACGTAGAGAGCGTTTGTACTTTTCATAAATAACATGCATACGTTATCCATATTCATAACGAACTGGACTTTTGATATTTAAATGACATCCATGTAGGTTATTGTAGATTATTGTCAGTGAAGTTATGTTTGCAATACGTATAGTAATTATGTAGAAAACTAGCAAGTGATAGCTTAGTGACAATATTAATAATATTTATAAAATAAATATTAGTTGATAAGATTGATACTAAGTAATTTTATTTTGTTTGACAACTTATTGGCTGAGATAAGAAGACTAACCTCTATACTGGGCTTTCTTTCAATTTTCTTCCTTTCTTTTTTTCTCTTTTTCCTTCCCTGTGCATCCGCGGGGTTTAGACGCCTCATTTTTGATGAACGCGCAAGATGAGCACTTGCCTGACCTAACGCCCGAACTAATAATCAATAATCACCATCAATTCAATCTAATAATCAGGTTGATAAGTAATAAAATGTGTGGCTGAGGGGGCGCCCTATGATGATCATGTTTAATGAACATTATGTTGTATTTCGCTTGTTCCAATTCTAATGGGTAGTAATGGGCGGCACTAGAGCGCGCTCGCGCCCCTAACACAATTGTCGCCCTAGGCAACCGCCTAGCTCGCCTATAGCAAACGCCGGCCTTGATAAATAGGGAAGCAAACAAAATAACGAGGGAAGACAGTTGGGACAAATTAACCAATAATCAGTAAAAACAAGATGGGTGAGGTTAGACAATGAACAGGCACAAGGAAACACGAGATAAGCCATGTGCTCACAGAAACATGACAAACACAAGCACATGGCCAGCAGAGACACATTACAAGCCATGTGCTCACACAAAGACAAGACAAATACAGGAGTGCCAGGGCTCTGTCACAAAACCAAGAATAAACTAGACCCAAGTGACAGAACCCTGACAGATCTGTACCAAATGCCCCATTGTCAACACTAGCCTTAATGACACTCAAATGTCAAAAAAGATGCAAAAAAATATCTTGGTTAAGCAAACTCTGAGATAGGGATGTCACAAGTACCGGTTCTTCGGTACCAAGTCAGTGCTGAAATAAAAAAATGTGACGAAACTGCTAGAACACAACTTGATGGTGTGATATCTTCTCTGATTAGTTCAATCTTCCTTTGGAAAAAAGTAGACAATTCTTCACAAGTGTAAAAAGAGGATTCATTAGAGGTATCTATAGATGGACTAAGTACTGAATTTATTGCACTAAACCGAGATTTAGGCCAATGAGGAGATCTATTTATTAACTCTGAAACATATTTAGTTCTAGCAGCTTTATCAGCACACTGATATTTCTTAAGGGATTCCTGTAATACTTCCAAAGAAATCTGTAATGCATCGTTCTTCCATCTACGTTCAGCTTGTCTGCAAACGCACCTTAGAGCCCTTGTATCATTGTTAAACCAAAGCTGAGGCAAAGACTTAGGCTTTTTCTTCTTAATTGGGGCAATATCGTTCATAATGTCCAAACAGACTGAATTAAAAGCAACAGTCAATCCATTCGTGTCCATCAGAGGTCCAGCAGTTTCTAGAATTGTTGAAATAGGGCTATTTGCGTACGCCTCCGCTAAATGATTTGCCATTGACTCGTTTATATCCGTAAACGATCTCTTTAATGGGGCAACAGCTAGATCAAATCTAAAAAAGACTGGTCTATGATCCGATTTACAATTATCCTCTGTAGCCACATCCTTAATAGGTAACCCCATGGATAAAACCAGATCGAGAGATGTCAGAATACACAATGCATGCTTTGGGCAATGTTGTGCTGGGAAGCCTTGGGTCCTAGCCTGACGTGGTCATACTCAATTCTAGTCAGAATATGAGTCTGAAACTGCTCCATTGGGCTGTGATTATGAGGCGTGTTTCAACCGGACCAGGAAAGACATTAATTGGATAGACCTACAACCAATCAGAGCAACGAAGCGACACATTGTCAAATGTCAACAGACAGAGCTCAACTACTGTGTTGCCAAGTGCGCGTTTTTTTCCGCGGTTGTTTTTTATGTCCAAGGGTTGAAGCGACTATTATGTGATATATAGACCCATGATTGTGAATTTTAGCAGGCAACCTTGCCAAAATAATGCACATTTTACCCCCCAAACACCATTTTCCCCCGGAGAACCCCCCGAGAAGCTATTGTTTAAGGGCTGGTAGTTGGCGGATTTTGTTGTAAAAACTTGGCAACCCTGTCTGCACGTGCGCTGGAATAAACGATCTTAGCCGGTGTTGTAAAAAAATAAAAGAATTTATTGATACACAGAGTACTTACCCAACATGATCATCATGTTTGAGAGAAATTGTGAAGGTGAATGCAGATACAAACAAGCTCTCCGTTTAGGATTCGAGTAAATATAATCCAAGCCCCTTTGATGACGTGCATGATTACGTTACTGTTGTTCATCTGTCCGTTATCGTATAAAGCCCACCCTGATGATTTCATTGGTCTGAACAGTTTCTGTTTGGGGATAATTACTCCTCTATGGACCGAGGCCAGACCGAATTGCCCGACCTAAAAATGTTATGGGCGGGGCTAAGTTCGGCTGGCATCCAGGCTACTTGGGTCCTGCCATCCATGTGGATGTTACTTTGACACACACCACCTACCTAATAATTGTGGCAGACCATGTGCAGCCTTTCATGGAAACGGTTTTCCCTGGTGGCTGTGGCTCTTCCAGCAGGATAATGTGCCCGCCACAAAGCAGAAATGCTTCAGAAATGATTTGAGGAGCACAACAAAGAGTTTAAGGCTTGGCCTCCAAATTCCCCAGATCTCAATCTAATCGAGCATCTGTGGGATGTGCTGAACAAATAAGTCAGATCCATGGAGGCCCCACCTCACAACTTACAGGACTTAAAGGTTCTGCTGCTAACATCATGGTGCCAGGCACCACAGCACAGCTGCAGGGGTCTAGTGGAGTCCATGCCTCAGCGGGTCAGGGCTGTTTTGGCAGCAAAAGCAGGACCAACACAATATTAGGTCATAATTCAGTTTTGAGAATGAAACCAACCTGTTTGTTCCTCAGTTTCTTCATCTTTCACTCTCAGTGTTTCTTCAATCTTCACAACTTCACTCTCCTCTTTAATAAACTCCATCTTCATGTCTTCACTCTCCTCTTTAATAAACTCCATCTTCATGTCTTCACTCTCCTCTTTAATAAACGCCATCTTCATGTCTTCACTCTCCTCTTTAATAAACTCCATCTTCATGTCTTCACTCTCCTCTTTAATAAACTCCATCTTCATGTCTTCATAGGGCTGGACGATATGGCCAAAATTTATATCACGATATATTTCTTAATTTTGGTCGATACGATATAATTTCGATATCGATATGAACTATATAAAAGCTTTAGAAAAACTACCAAGAACTGCCACAAAGGATTTCTGTACCTACAAACTTCTGACAAATTAATTTGCCAAGTCTATGAAACCTCCTCCTATAAAACTATATAAAATTTTAGAAATAAAAACGGTACAAATAAATTAATGTTCACCTTTTATTTGTATTTAGCCTTTATACGAACAAGAAACGTGAAATCACCGTCAAATAAACATAAGACTCTCACTTCGCAGACGCAGTTTATTGAGCATTTTCTTTTAAGTTTTAAATTTCACTGAAGAACGATTCATAGCGCTATATTCTCCTTTTATGCAAAACTATACCTTTATCTACTGATGCACAAAAAAATTAATAAAATAAGACTCAATTCAGTGGCCTATTTGTGCTCTGTTTGAGATGAGTGCACGCTGCTTTTTGCAAGGCTTTAAACACGAGCAAATGATACATTATCGTGAAGCCATGTCTGACCGTCTTTCACAAGCTTTGAAAGGTAATTTAAACGAGAATGAACGCATTGGTGTTAATACATGACATTGTGTGCAAATGTGGAAAGTATTAAAACAAATGTGCCACTTGCCTCTTACACAAATATGTACATGGATTATTTTTAACGCTTGGCATCGTATTATTAGACATTAGATTGATGCATCTATGTCGATGTATTGTTACACCCCTAGTCGGCACCTCTCCGGCACAAGTTTAATATCAGCCCCATTCGCACGGGATTCGTATTATCTGGGGACCTCTGGTGATTTGTAATAATTGCAGAGAATGTCTGTGATCTTAATCCCGTGCGAATCGGCCATGTCTGTAATTTGTAAAGTAAAAATTCCCCCGCAAATTAGCCTACCTACCATATTTCGCCGAACACCGAGGTCCTGTGATAACATTAGTCCCGTGCGAATCGACATCTCTGTTATTTGGCCAGGATTAGGCGGATTGTATATACTTTTTGCAAGCTTTTTTTCTCCCTGTGAGCATTTCTATCTTTATCTTTCACGAAGAATAAAGTCTGCATTCATAATGCGGGTTAATTCCCGTGCAGCCGCGCCCACACGGATTATACTTTCACTTTAGAATGAGTATCAATTTGAGAGTAATCTGATTGAATGGTGCGTTTAACATTAACATCAATACTGTTCTTAATGAAAAACATAACAGAACAGTATAGTACAATGACAATCTTGTTTAAATAGGCGCTTTTACATTTAGTTTTGAAACTGAATCTTCCGCCGTATATTGTCAGCTTCCTACTCGTGATAAATGAAATCTGATTCCTGCCGCTGGTCTGAGCTCAGTTCATGGCGTCTGTTCGCTAACTGAACGAAATTATATTTATTTATTAGGCTACTGTAAAATAATCAAAACGATATCGATGCCTGTTTATGATTTCATACAGCTATCTATAACGAACATCATATCCGGGAGAAGTCAGTAAATTCGAGTAAAATCACAGGCTTTGCTTATCCCGTGCGAATGCGCCATGCAAAACTCAGATGTGGAGGAGTCATTTCTCAATCACAGAGGTCCCTAGATAATACTAATCCCGTGCGAATAGTGCTTTAGATAGACGAACCACTTCCACGCCACTAAAGAAAGTTAGTCTTTCTTCTCTTATCAACTATTTATTTCTCCTTACTTGTGGAAGCTCGTTCAGTCACATTTGTGTTGCGGTCAGGGAAACTCTCTTTGTAGCTAAAACGTGCCGCGTTGGATCTATCAGCCTACTACTGCTGAGCACTGGCTGGCTGCGTGTCCGTGGTGTACGTCATCACGCAAGAAGCCAATCGTGTTCTGCTCTTTCTGGTGGCATGCGCCCTGAACGTCAGTCATATCGAAATATCGGAAATGTGTTTAAAAATCATATCACCGTTATTGAAAAAAATTATATCGCGATATATATTGATATTGAATTATTGTCCAGCCCTATGTCTTCACTCTCCTCTTTAATAAACTCCATCTTCATGTCTTCACTCTCCTCTTTAATAAACTCCATCTTCATGTCTTCACTCTCCTCTTTAATAAACTCCATCTTCATGTCTTCACTCTCCTCTTTAATAAACTCCATCTTCATGTCTTCACTCTCCTCTTTAATAATCACCATCTTCACGTCTTCACTCTCCTCTTTAATAAACTCAATCTTTATGTCTTCACTCTCCTCTTTAATAAACTCCATCTTCATGTCTTCAGTCTCCTCTTTAATAAACTCCATCTTCATGTCTTCACTCTCCTCTTTAATAAACTCCATCTTTATAATAGTGTGTCACGTGGATCACGTAGAGTCACTTATCCAGTGGAGTTTTTCTGTGTTTGTCCTGTTAAAGATGAGAATAATTAACAGAAGAAAATGGATCCAAACTAAATCTCTCCTAGTTCAGCGCTCTGGCCAGAGAGTGATCGCTTTTTTATTTGTATTGAACTTTCAAAATTACAGAATTCAACAGCGAGTTTCTTGACACATTTTCACGTTTATGTATAAATTGAAACAACAATTGAAATAAAAAGAAACAAAAAAAGTTGAACTTAAAGCACATCACAAACATATTAAATTCATTTAAAACTTTTTTTTAAATGAGCAAAATTGGGTTTTAAATGACTCCATATAGTTTGATGAATATAACATTTCCCTAATAACAAAAACAAATCAATAATTTATTTATTTTTTCCGGAAAAGTCATATTCATTCGTAAAAAAGTAAAACAGATTTAAGATAAGGTTTCAGTTCATTTTAACAATAATATAATAATAATATAATATTTGAGTTTCTCAGGATATTATCTCAACAATGTTAAATGACACTTTTTTTGGTTTTATTTGTTACACAATACCAACTAAATCTTCCCACTCAAATGAGGGAAACACATGAAGTCAAACTAATTTAGATGGAGGAGAAGAGATTTAAACAAAGAGATCTAATCGATTGCTCATTGCATTTATAATTAATCAAACAAGTTTATATAAAAGCAAAAGTTTGGAGACTTAATTATTAAAAATAATTGCTCTGTTGAATATTTTCCCTAACCATTTATTTAAACAACTTAGTTGTATCATTTTTTTTCTTCTTAGATGCAGTTTTGACAAAATAATAAGTATATCACACACCAACAAAAAATACAAATTTAATACAAAAAATATATATTAGTTGGTCAGTTTTTGAATTCTGATGTTCAGCTTTTAAGCATTATTGAACTATGCCTAAAATATAATAGTCAAATTTCTGTGAAAGAATATGAGCATGAATTCTATTTCTGCCAAAATTATATTCATCGGTCAGAGCGACAGTTGATGTACCTAAACTACCTGGTAGACAAAAACACAACAAATGAATAAAATAATGCACATTATACAGACCCGTAATATATTAGTTTAGCTATTTAATTATTTGTAGAAATCGAGATAAAAATATAAACACAGCCCTTCGAATCACTGAATCATTTGTTGTGAATCAATCGGTTTGACTCGAAAAGAGTCTAAAGCTCCGGTTCACTCGCCAGAGACTGAATTCGTGTATGAACTGATTCACAATAAAGATCGAAATGAGACACTCCTTCTTTTACTCATGAGTTTGTTACTGTACACACACAACGCTGATAAATTTTAGATAAAGCAATGCAGTGTTACATTTAATAATATATCATTCATTCTGCAACGCTTAAAGCACTTCACACACTTAAAACACAAACCTTTCTCCAGCAGAATCACAACAGATGCAGGAGCGCGGCGTAGCCATATGACGTCACAACACCACACCAAAATAAAAGTCCTCCTTACACGCAGCAGTCTAAAATCACAAAAGTTCATAGAAATTTAGGAAGAACAAATATGTAAAAAAAAAAAAAAAAAAAAAAATTAAATATAAAGATGACAAATTTCAGAGTCGAATGTAATGGTGAAATACATTTAATATAACAATGGTAAGTTAATAACAGTTCCAGGGCTCTCTGCTTAAAAAAATATATATTTAGGAGCACTTCTGCTACTAATGAAAAAATAAAATAAAAAATAGGAGCACGGTCAAAAATGTTATTTGTTCGTAAAATCCTTTGATCCTTGAAACAATTACGCAACCATAGTCTCAGTGAGGCCACAGTCAACTGTTTCACCATCCACATCATTACCTGAGAGAAAGTAAACAAGAGGGATATGAAACAGCTGTGCACTTGACTAAAAAGTAATCCAAACAAACTGAAATCATTTGACCAGCATATAATAGCAACAACACTAGCTTTGTGGCCAAAGCCCTCGCTAGGTTCTCGTATGTTAAACTCAGTGATTAAAGCAAAAAAAAAAAAAAAAAAAAAATTTTGACTTAAAGGGGGCTGAAACACTCAGTTTCAGTCAGTGTCATGTCAATCTTGAGTACCTATAGAGTAGCATTGCATCCTGCATATCTCCGAAAAGTCTTTATTTTTTTTAATAATTATATAAGAAAGATGCGCTGTTCCGAGTCTTTCCGAAAAAAGCCGAGCGGGTGGGGGCGTGTCGTGTGAGCGGAGCTAAATAATGACGTGTGCGCACCGCTGTTATTGTGTTGAGTGCGTCGTAAAGCTGTGTCATCCCTAACAGCGGGAAAAACTTTATTCAAAATAAAAATATGGCTTTTAATCAGATACAGCCATACATCTATGATCCGGAATCAGACCCAGAGGCTGCAGTTGAACAGGAGCAGCAGCAAAAACGACTAGAGCAGGACGTCTCTATGTGGTACAAGTTATACACTAACTATATAATATGCTTAGCGGCTTGTGTTATTTACATATTTATACTTGAATTATATCGTCGTATTTTTGTCTTTGAAGGTGTACATGTGGGAAGTGCAGTTGTGCACGTGTGTGTGTGTTTACGCGTGGTTTGTGTAGACAATTGTAACGTTATTAAGCGGACTGGTTTTGCACGGCAGGCTAAGTTAGTGTTTACATAGAAAGACATGGAATAGTAGCGCATTTGAATGAAGAAGCGCGCTTATTTAGTTCAACATATTTCCCCACTCTTTGTGTATTGTTGTTTGGAGTGCTTTTACAATACACAAACATAAAGTTACACATATAGTGGCCAGCTAAACAAATGTACACGCACTACACATCGCATGCTCCATTGATCAATTTCTATATATAGTAATATATATAGTAACTATACGTGATCATGTTTGGGCTACTTGATGAGCATAGGCAAAAACACAGACATTTGAAGCAGTCTCACTCACCGCCTGCGGTTCTAACGTTGGGACTGCTCCATCCTTCAGCATTAGGCGATTGGAAAATCCGGCGTCAAGCTGGGCCTTGTTTATGAAACAGTCGGCACCAAAATGCAGCGAACAGATATAAACATTCGCGCAACTCAGTTGCTGATCCGGAAAAGCAAATTCCATCCACTGTTGCCTTACCGCGGGGTTTTGGGGGAATCTGTGCAGGACTGTCTTGGTCTGGCAACCAAAAACGCACTTTTTAATGTCATTGTTAATTGTGCACATTACCTGTGCAGCGCAGCCTACGAGCCAGTGCTATGATGGGCGTAGCCTGTTGCTTTCGCTCTCTCCCTCTCTCTCTCTCTCTCCCTCTCTCTCTCTCACGCGCTTCCGGTAGAATTGTCCGTAAGGCCCATACAAGGAAATTCCGCCCCCATTAACGTCAAAGGGGACGCATGATCTCAAAAAACTTGCCGAAACTTATGACTAACCGGAAGTAGTATTTTTGACAAAGAAATACTCCCATCAAACGTCCACCTTAACTTTTGAAACTTTGTCTATGTTTAGGATGGGATTCCAAGTCTTTAACAGTGTAAAAAGATCAGTATGCATGAAACAGCATTTCACCCCCCCTTTGAGGTGCATACCGCCATAGACATAATATACATAGACGCCCCATAGACTTACGCTGAGGAAGATGTATTCTCAACTACAATGATGATGACTCCCCGAGTTTTTACTGGATTTTCACACAGTTTGGTTTGTTACAAACTGCAGAGACTTATTTATGATACAGGACGCTGTCACACATTGAAAAATTCTGCTTTCATGTAAAAAGACTTTGTATTACGAGCTCAAAACAAGAGACAACTAGACATATGGTAGACAAACATATTGATAAATGTATAAATGAATGAATTTTATATTTAATAAAGAAACCAGTTTGATTGTTCATTTGAATTTATTTCTCTCACACACTCACACAGGCATATTGATAAATGTATATGTAACAAGTTCGATGAGGTAAGGAAGGAAGAGGACACGGGGGTCGGCAGGACTGTTGATACTGTTTATTATTCTCTTAAACACAAAACGTGCACACTTCCTTGTGTGTCTTATTCTCATAGATCGCTCAGTCTCTGTAACACTTCCGGGTCACGCACTTCCGGCTTCCGGTAGTCTCTGGGTCTCGTATCAACAGTCCGACTCTCTCTCTCCTCGGTCTCCGGTTCCGCTGGTGTTTTATCCCGTCTCCGCGCTCATTACTAGAACAAGAGACAGGTGTTATTAATCTGCGTCCAACCCACTCACTTACCGCTCGTCCCGAGGCCCTCTCTCCCGCTGCAGACCTCGCTGAACCACGCCCCCCTTGCCACATACCCCCACCGCCCGACTCAGGCCGGGGAGCCGTCCGGCCTGCAGCCCCCCCCCCCCATTTCTGGAGAGGAAATCGGCCACAGCCATCTGAGCACCCGGCCTGTGGACCACCTTGAACTTAAACGGCTGAAGAGCCAGATACCAACGGGTGATCCGCGCGTTGGTATCCTTCATGCGGTGGAGCCATTGGAGAGGAGCGTGGTCCGAACAGAGAGTGAACTCCCGCCCCAGGAGGTAGTAGCGGAGGGTGAGAACGGCCCATCTGATGGCCAAACACTCCTTTTCTATGGTGCTGTACTTAGCTTCTCTCTTAGAGAGCTTGCGGCTAATGTACAGCACCGGCCGCTCTCCCCCCTCCACCTCCTGGGCCAGGACTGCGCCCAGCCCCCTGTCCG
Organism: Pseudorasbora parva; assembly: GCF_024679245.1. NCBI lineage: Eukaryota > Metazoa > Chordata > Actinopteri > Cypriniformes > Gobionidae > Pseudorasbora > Pseudorasbora parva. The sequence goes on from NC_090191.1 coordinate 5,115,293, forward strand.
ACGCGTCAGTCTGCAACAAGAAAGGGAGAGAAAAGTCAGGGGAGTGTAACAGCGGCCCGCCACATAGGGCAGCCTTTACTTGGGTAAAAGCCTGTTGACACGGCTCCGTCCACTGGACCGTATCTGGTAGCCCCTTTTTAGTAAGATCAGTCAAAGGGCTGGTGAGGTCCGAATAATTTGGTATAAACCGTCTATAATATCCCGCCAGCCCCAAGAACTGTCTTACCTCCTTTTTGGTCTTGGGCCTCGGACAGGTTGCAATTGCGGCAGTCTTATCAATTTGAGGACGCACCTGTCCATGACCCAAGTGGAAGCCCAGATACCTTACTTCCACCCGCCCAATCGCACACTTCTTCGGATTGGCCGTGAGCCCCGCTCTCCTCAGCGACCTCAGGACCGCCCTCACATGCTGCATATGCCGCTGCCAGTCGTGACTATAGATCACTATGTCATCTAGGTACGCCGCAGCATATGCAGCATGGGGACGCAAAATCCTATCCATGAGTCGCTGGAAGGTCGCGGGTGCCCCGAACAAGCCGAAAGGAAGCGTGACGAATTGGTGTAATCCAAACGGCGTGGTGAAAGCTGTTTTTTCTTTGGACAATGGAGACAAGGGGATCTGCCAATAGCCCTTTGTTAAGTCCAGTGTCGAATAAAATCGAGCCGAGCCTAACCGATCAAGCAATTCGTCAACCCGTGGCATTGGATACGCGTCGAACTTCGACACAGCGTTCACCTTGCGGTAGTCCACACAGAACCTGACCGAGCCGTCCGTCTTGGGGACCAAAACTATCGGGCTCGCCCAGTCACTGTTGGACTCCTCGATTACTCCCATGTCGAGCATGGCGCCTAATTCGTCCTGAACTACTTTTTTCTTGTGTTCAGGCAAGCGATACGGCCGGCTGCGAACTACCACGCCCGGCTCGGTCTCGATATGGTGCTGAATCAAGTCGGTACGTCCCGGTAGGGGCGAGAACACGTCGGCGAACTCCGCCTGCAATTTCGATAAATCAGCGAGTTGTAACGGTGAGAGGTGATCTCCCCCAGGGGCCAGCGCGACTGATTGCGCTTTAATGCTCGCCTCTGGCCCGAGATCATCCTCTCCCCCGATCACCGTTGCCAACAACACCGATTCCACCTCATTCCATTTTTTCAGTAGATTGAGGTGGTATATTTGACGTGCCCCGTTCCTATCGGATCGTATCACTTCATAATCGAGCTCTCCTATCTGCCGTGCGACCTCAAACGGCCCCTGCCACTTCGACATTAATTTTGAGCTCGAGGTTGGGAGTAGAACGAGCACCTTCTCTCCCGGTGTGAATTTGCGCAGTTTAGTACCCCTGTTATATGACCGGCTCTGGCGGTCCTGGGCTTGCAACAAATTCTCCCTAGATAGCCGCCCCAATGTGTGGAGTTTTGTTCGCAAGTCCATGACGTACTGAATTTCGTTTTTGGCCAACGAAGGCCCCTCCTCCCAAGTTTCTCGTAGGACGTCCAGCACCCCCCGTGGCTGACGCCCGTAGAGAAGCTCGAAGGGGGAAAACCCCGTGGAGGCTTGCGGGACCTCGCGCACAGCAAATAAGAGGGGTTCTAACCACCGATCCCAATTTTTGGCGTCTTCTTGTACGAATTTACGGATCATGGATTTAAGAGTGCGATTAAATCGTTCGACCAAGCCGTCTGTTTGTGGGTGATAGACGCTGGTTCGAATGGATTTAATGCCCAGTAATCCGTACAATTCGCTTAACGTGCGTGACATAAACGCCGTGCCTTGATCAGTGAGGATTTCTTTCGGAATCCCCACCCGGGAGATTAAACGAAACAGTGCGTCCGCAACACTCTTCGCCGAGATGTTGCGGAGAGCCACTGCTTCCGGGTATCGTGTTGCGTAGTCCACGATAACTAGCGCAAAACGATGCCCGCGTGCGGATCGTTCTAATGGCCCGATGAGGTCCATCGCAATTCTCTCGAAGGGGACCTGCATTAATGGTAGAGGGCGCAATGGCGCTTTTGGGGCGGCCAGTGGGTTCACCAACTGACATTCAGGGCAAGACGCGCACCACCTGCGCACATTGTCATAAATGCCTGGCCAAAAGAATCGGGTCATTAAACGATTCAGCGTGGCCGCCTGTCCCAGGTGGCCCGCCATCGGGTTAGAATGAGCCGCCTGGAAAAGCATTTCCCGGCGGCTCTTTGGTACTAACAATTGGGTTGTATCCATTTTTGACTGAGCGTCTTGGGTCACTCGATACAACCTATCCTTAATTATGGCAAAATAAGGATACGTGACGGGCAAGGCGGGTTGAAGGGGCTGACCGTCGATGGTGCGGACCTGTTGGAACGCATGTTTTAGCGTCTCGTCTTGAGACTGCTCCAGAGGGAAGTCATCGCGGTCCGAGAGAATCAGTCTCTCAACCCCGCTCGGTTCCTCTGAAGCTGTTCCCAAGGGCCCCGTATCAGCCTCGCCAACCTGCACTCGCACCGCCCCGTTCCTAGCCTTGTTTCCCCAAGCGGCATCCGCACACAACGACCCCAATAACGCCGAAAAGGCGGGCCAATTCGTCCCCAGAATTAGCGGATGCCGGAGGTGGGGACTAACCGCCACCTCACACTATGCTTTTTCCCCCTAAACTGTATCGTGACTGGGACAACCGGATATTCCACCACATCCCCGTGCACACACCGCACCTTAACCACGCGGCTTGTATCCAACGCCCCAGGCTGAATCAGGCTTTGATGGATCGAGGTTTGGTTACATCCTGAATCCACCAAGGCCCGATATGTACCCCCCTTGATACTTACAGGAATTTGGTACTCTCCTGCTTGATCGGGGGTGGTCCGCTGGACGTCCGGGATCCGGATCATTGTTCCGATGTCCATCATCGGACATCGGTCCACAAAATGATCCGGATCACCGCACCGCCAGCAGGCCAGCCCAGGCCTACCCGCCGCCCCGGCGGCGGGGAGTGGGTTGGAGGCTGAGCGCGGATAGGGGGCGGAACCGGATCCATAGTCACTACCCGTCCCCAGCGGCCCCGCCCCCCTGGGCGGGACCCGCGAACTCCCAGACGGTCCAGGGCCCATCCCACCCCGGCCTCTGGGGGAAACGCGAGGCGGGCCTGGAGGGCGGGACCTGGGGAGAGGGACAGGTCGAGAGAGAGAGAGAGAAGGGGGAGAGAGAGAGGGAGAAGTTAGTGGGGGTGCGCCGACCCCCGGGCACGCCACCAGGTGGCGGCTCTGTCCTGCTTCCTTCCCGGGTTTCGGCACCAGTGTAACAAGTTCGATGAGGTAAGGAAGGAAGAGGACACGGGGGTCGGCAGGACTGTTGATACTGTTTATTATTCTCTTAAACACAAAACGTGCACACTTCCTTGTGTGTCTTATTCTCATAGATCGCTCAGTCTCTGTAACACTTCCGGGTCACGCACTTCCGGCTTCCGGTAGTCTCTGGGTCTCGTATCAACAGTCCGACTCTCTCTCTCCTCGGTCTCCGGTTCCGCTGGTGTTTTATCCCGTCTCCGCGCTCATTACTAGAACAAGAGACAGGTGTTATTAATCTGCGTCCAACCCACTCACTTACCGCTCGTCCCGAGGCCCTCTCTCCCGCTGCAGACCTCGCTGAACCACGCCCCCCTTGCCACAGTATACATTTATGAATTTTATATTTTAATAAAGAAACAAGTTTGATTATTCACTTAGATTTCTCTCTCTCTCTCTCTCTCTTACACACACACACACACACACACACACACACACACACACACACACACACACACACACACACACACACACACACACACAGACACTCACTCACTCACTCACTCACTCACCTTCTGTAACACACAAGCTCCTATATATACTGAGAATTATTATAGCTCAGAATTATTATTTTTGTAAAGGCCTAAAGTAAACGTTATAACTCCAGGTCATTCCAGCATCTTACATTACCCTGTCAGACTTGCGACTGGGACTGGGGAGCTAAAATCCTTTAAAGAGAACTGTTTTGCACAGCTTCTTGCGTATGCTTGCTCTCCGTAACTCCAGGGTAGTTCATTTTGCGATGTGTTGCAGCCTTACGTTGTGAAATAGGCCTACAGACACCACAAATGACACAAGCATGAAATGATAATGATGTATAAATTGTGAAATAACCTAAATTATTGTTCAATCTTACTTGTGAAATGTAATCCCATGCGATCTGGTATCAATATTGCGTTATTGCAACCGTAAGCTGCATAAAATACAGGTATAATTGCTCGCTCTCCATTGACTCTGAATGCTAGCATTGAGTGGAGAGACCCAACCAATATGGCGGCGACGCTGGATCACGCTCCAGCACATCATGGGGCGTCTACGTATATGATGTCTATGCATACAGCCACCTACTGTACAGGAGAGTGTAACATCATGCTATTTAATCAACAAAAAAAAGTGTTATATTAAATTCTGTTTATCAACCCTGTGTCTTTAACCCATTTAATCCCAATTTTTTCCCAGAGATGAAATATATGAGTTTGAGTTGTATTTGTAAGTATATTAAACAATCAATGTCAATAATGTAAAAAATATATTTGAAAAGTCTTTCAAATCTCCACTCTGATGATGCGATGGCAGCCACAGTACAACAGCGCCAGTAAGCTCACCACACACCAGCGAAAGGTGGAGAGGAGAGAGGGAGATAGAGCCAATTCAGTGGATGGGATTACCGGTCCAATCAGCGAACAGAGGGAGTGGCTGAGAACGATGACGTTGATGTTGAGCGTTAGTTTGAGATGTAGTTCAGTAATGCCGGCAGAGAACGATGCAAACTAAACCATTCATTGCATTGTGGCACCGCTGCCGAATATCCAGAAGTTAAAGCCGGAGCAATAACAGTCTTTGCTGGGGTTTGTTGGTGGCCCTCCAACAGGGTAAATTCAGGAAAAGTTTGATTTTCCAGATCGCTTCGTTAGTGATGAAGGAGTTGGCTGAAGCTATTTGGACGGTAACTGTTTCTCGTGGGGTCGGAAGGTATTGCCATCATTTAAGTTACAGGGACTGGTCAGTTATTTTATTGCCGTCCGTCTCTCACCACCCGTGTAAAAATCCCCGGCCGAGTTTCCTAAGTTACTGCTTTTGACAAACGCAAGGTCGTGTTGATGTAACAGCTGTGCGAATCCACATCTCTGAGTTTTCAACAATATATCACTTCAAAATTCACTGTTTGTAATCATTTTTGACCACTGCAGAACACCATACGGTTGCTTTGCTGTTATTTGGATGCATTTATAGACTTGTATTAATGCTGGCAAGTATTTAGAAGAGCAATATATTTCATCACCGCTCAAACAAATTAAAATAAAAGCACTTAAACATTTGAATTGGCCCGTTATTTATAGCAGCATTTATTATCAAGCATATGACATTTTATTTACAGCATACAATGATGTTACGACCGTGTGAGCGCCACGTTCCTGATCACAAAACTCTCCTCTCCACCGTGGCGTGAATAAATCGCAATCTGAATGCACGAGTTTTAGGTTTTATCCTATAGTTTTATTACTGAGGTGGCATGCACATGTGCACTTTTATTTTGTCGGATTTCCATGAGTGAAACAGGCGAAGGGCGCATGACATACGTCACCAAACATTAGCGATTGGTTATGGCAGATCCAGAGTGGCTCAGGGCAGATCCAATAGTTTTAAACCTCAACAGGGTGCCCGCCTTCGCGGAAATAAACCCTTGTCATTGGAGAGTGGCCAGACTTTATGTACAAATGAAATGTACGAGAGTCTGGTAAAACCAGGCTAAGTTATAATGACCATAAATTCAAAATGTTACATATGAAATTAAGTGTTTAATGTTTTTTAAAGTGTGGTTATGTAATTTACATAACTTTTGTAATGCATGTTATTGTGATATTCTTGGAATGATTGTGTTAAAAATGTGCTATATGCTAACCTTAAGATAACGTTCCAGCAACGTAATGCTTTAAAGGACTATGCAACTCTCAAAAACCTGAACGTACAGAAATGTGGGCTGGTGTTTTGTCCAAATGCAATTGCAATGATTTACTTTTCTTTTATATATATCTGCCAAAATACCTCTCCATGCACAAGTAAATGAAGAATAGAATGTATGCATGATTTTACACATTTTTTGATTAATATTAATTTTATTTTGTCAGGTCATCTAATTAAAGTATTTCTTTCACAATTCTATATTTGTTGACAATGTCCTTTCAGGTTACAGTAAATTAAATGAAGCGCTCATACACAAAAGATTTCAGCTGATTATACAGTAAGAGAAAACATTTCTGTGCACTTGTGTGGTTTTAGACAACAGGACTTTTATTTTGGTGTTGGTGTGACGTCATAAGACCTCGCCGCGCTCGTAGATCTGTTGTGATTCGACTGAAAAAGGTTTGTCTTTTAAGTGTTCAAAACGAAGCAGAATGAATGCCTTATTAAAAGTAACACTGCATTGCTTTATCTAACACTTACCAGCGTTGCGTGAGTAAAGTAATATAAACTCATGAGTAACAGAAGGAGCGTCTCATTTTGCTCTTTATCGTGAATGACTTCAAACATGAATTCAGTTTCTAGCGAGTGATGAGAGAACCGGAGCTTTAGACTCTCCGAGTCAATTGAACCGATTGATTCACAACAAATGATTCAGTGATTCGAAGCGCTCTATTCCCATTTCTATCTCGATTTCTACAAATCATTAAATAACCAAACTCAAACTGACTAATATATTAAGGGTCTGTATAGTTGGCATTATATTATATTAATCTGTTGTGTTAGTTTTAGATTAATCAGGTGATTTAAGTCTATTAACTCGCTCTTACCAGTGACTGAAACAGAACTGATTAAGACTCAGCGATTTAATGTGGATTTATTTTTCTTTCTGTTAATTCTCATCTTAAACAGGACAAACACACAGAAAAACTCCTGGAGAAGCGACTGAGATTCATGTGACACTATTATAAAGATGGAGTTTATTAAAGAGGAGAGTGAAGACATAAAGATGGTGATAATTAAAGAGGAGAGTGAAGAAGACATAAAGATGGAGTTCATTAAAAAGGAGAGTGAAGATGTGAAAATTGAAGAAACTTTGAGAGTGAAACATGAAGAAACTAAGGAACAAACAGGTTGGTTTCATTCAGTGGTTAATTGGCTTTTGTAAGGAGTGGGAGCCCTTATTTACGGTGAATTAGGCTGGGCGATATGGCCCAAAAAATGATCACAATATAAATAGAACGATAAATGTAAAATCTTTATTTCTTTAAAGTTTAAAGGCATATTTTTGCTTCTGAGTGAAAGATATTATAGAAAATAGACAGTTAACTGTGGTTTTAAACTACCCTTTATTGTCAAAACATGAAAAACACTTCCCACACAGGTGAACAATTTATTAAAACTGAAGTAGATTTATTTATTACTAATAAAAGCAATATTAATAGAGTAGAATATTATTAATACAAATAGAATTTATAAAATCTAGAATTGAACTGAATTTATATAACATTTGGGTCTGCTGACTGCAAATGCAAAGTCAAAGTGTTTTAAAGATAATCTTTGTCAATAAACAAAAATATAATACATTAAAAAATATATATTTCTTATCAGCATGCAAAACCTCATAAATAAATGACATTGACAATAAATAAATTAAAGAAAAATCTTAACTGTGGTCAGAATTTTTTTACAGTATATTGGTCCACCGCGCATCTCACCGACAACAAACACACACACACACACACACACACACACACACACACCTCACCGACAGTGGGCTGGCCAGGAGAGAGACAAAGTTCAGTAGTTGTGGAAATCCAGAAAGGGCTGTCAAGTCTATTTTATTCACTTTAAACATCGGATAAAATTATTTCTCTTTTGATCAACCCGTTCTCATCAATATGCGTACAAATGACACGACTTTACACTTTACACATGCGTGTAATACATACGCCAAAATCCAATTTTGCGTGCATATGATACGCCAATCCTTCCCATTAACTTCAGTGGACAGAAGATGCGTACAAATACTACGCATCAGCTTTAACAGCAATGACGTCACCGGCGAGGCTCAGTTCGCCCAGTTCACCTGATGCGCGAACATCTTCAAACAGGTAAGTAAGGGCAACAGTCTTTTTTGTAATGAGGTCATGGTGTTAACGGTATTATTTTAATTATTTCAGTGTTTCTACATCACGTTACAGGGGGTTATCTGTCAAAATGCTTGCGTATGCGTTCAAATAAGTTGTTAGTGGAATAGTGGGCTGCTCGGTTAGCCAAGTGGTAGCCCACCACCATTGACATTAGCTTAAGCTAACCTGTAACGTTACCTGTTGCAGTTTTTCTAAATAAATACATCAATAAAACATTTTTAAGCATTCTGTTTTCAGCTTTTAGACATGGCTGATGACAGCGCTACAAAAAAAGAGCGCAAAAAAACCCCCAAAAAAAACGGATTTATTTTTATTTCCAAATTGTGGGCAACAGGACAATCTATTTACTGTCTATAAATCGCGTTGCAGAAAAGGCATAAATGCATGCTGCATCTATTAATTTGCAGGCCGTGTATTACCTCCCAAGAAGTAACGTTAACCTTAGCTGACACCAGATCAGTATTTCTGATCATATGGCCTACATTCACTATACAAGCCGATCTGAGATCTGCCAGAATAACGGGCACGTTTGTATAATTCAGGCAGGCATTACTAGCTGCGTGCAGATGAATGATACAGTACGGTTGGATTAGGCTACTATTCCCGGGATATTTGACTTATAATGTCATCATATATAGTGATGACAAAATATAGTAATATTTACTTTTAACAAAACGACTAATATTTAACCAATAAATTACACATTAATATTACAAAATAGTTACTAGTTACTAGATAACACACACTTACATTACCTTGCAGTTCAATATAATTTATATCTATTAGATTACTTATGCAATTTGTCTATTGTTTTCAATGTCACCCATCCTGTTGGTCCAACAAAATGTATCAATGGTTGACAGTAAAATACACACGCAGAATTAAATATTTTGTTACATGGCATGTATTATAATAATAATAATAATAATTAATTTTGTTTTGTCTGTAGTAAAAATGCCAGGTGGATCCACTTTACGGCAGTGCCCCCACTGCCTGAAGAAAATTAATTGTGGAAATCGGAGATGCACCAAGGTAAATAATGTACAATAGGCTATTGTAACTCTGTAATAGAGTAATGTAATATGTAATAAAGTAATGTAATAATACTATGTAATATTCTAACTGCTAATCCCCATTTCCGTGTATTAAAGCCAGAGTCATTTAGTCCAAATTCAAATAAACTTAATTTGCATTAAATATCTCAATGAGAATTAAACTGGAGTTTGCAGTGGAGACATTATGTTGGCATATATCATATGTACATTATGAATGTTTATCATTGTAGGTTTTTTTCAAAATGTTAAATTTCCAACCTAATGGAAAGTTACCTGTTTATATCGGATATTTGACTGTTGGTTCTTTTAGTTACATCCACTTACAAGGCTACACATTTAACATTGAATCTGTCTATTATAGAAAGTACGTTATTCTATTGCGGTGATTCTCAACTGTGGTCAATCAGTTCATTGAGATTATCCATATTTTGATTTCCAAAATTAAGAAAATGGGAACATCTCTACTAGCCCATGTAATAATGACTCCGTAGCTATATGAATTTAGGGTATAATATCTGTGGCCAGATAATGGACATTCATATATTCTGTTAAGTATTATTAAAACATGCGCGTGCATTGACTCTGCATATTTAGTACTGTCTGTTCAATTAGTTGCATTCACCTGGCATCCTAGTCATTATTTAGGCCCTTGTTAACAGAGGGCTAGAAAATCCCCAATGCTTAATCAACCACAGTTTAGAACCTCTTTTTTTTCTCCCCATCACTCTCTCTCTGTCTCTCTCCCTTACAGTGTGGGAAGCTTCTGGACATGAAGTCCAGGCAGACGGCCCGGATGAAAATGTTCAGATTAAAAGCCAAAGAATGGGCACATAAAATTAAAAAGTCTCGAAATCAGGCTAAGATTTTTGACAACAGTGCCCTGCTGGTAATAAACATTTTGTCTTTGTCTTTTTTTTGGTCAGGCATTGCAGGTTTCTGTCGACATTACAGAAATATAGAATTTTATTTACTTTGTGCAGGGAAGCAACAACTATGGGTTGTCACCAACCCAACTGCATTTGCAACATTTTAGATAATAATGAACTTGTCTACGTATGAATACCAAAACAATACATAAAATATTGTAGTTCACCTTTATAAAAACACATACTAAGTATAGTGGACTTTTTTTTTTTAAATACTGCTTGAATGTGTATAATAATAATAATGTCTGTCTTGTCTGTCTGTAACCATGCCTTGGAAATCTCTGTTTTTGCTTATATGCTTTTCTATGTTAAGGTGGAGAAACTGAAGGCTCTTGGGTACTTTCCCCTCCTGCTGTGGGGAAAGTACCGACCACAAAATAAAAAGTGGATGGTCCAGCTCCAGTGCCCCTTTGAGCTGCCAGAGGTAGCGCATGCGGTCCTGGAAAAGATATTGTGCCTGTTTGAAGGTTTGTTAGAAGGTAGGTCACATCACAACATCAGTACATTCATGACTCTATTAAGACTGATTCTGCATTGTTCATTTCAATTCATATTCATTTGTATAACGCTTTTAACAATACATATCGTTGCAAAGCAGCTTTACAGAAAAATAATGTTGTACACAAAATGTTCATTTTGTGAATGCGTGGCTAAAAAGATGCGTCTTTAAATTCAATTTAAACTGGGAGAGTGAGTCTGAGCCCCGATAATTATCAGGAAGGCTATTCCAGAGTTAAGGTGCCAAATATGAAAATGTTCTTCCTCCTTTAGTGGACTTAGATATCTTAGGTACTACCAGAAGCCCAGAGTTTTGTGATCTTTAAGAGCGAGATGGATTGTAGGAGGATAGAAAATCAGTTTAATAAACACAGGAGCAAATTGTATTGTGCACCTATCCGAAAGGATCAGATTTAAATGTTAGTGCTGATAATTTTTCACACAATTTAGATTGCTGTGGTGTGTAATTCTGTTTTTGTTATATTTTTTGTCTTAAACTTTTTATATTTTTTTAGATACTCATATTTTTAACCATGCACTTCATCTTAAATGTCTTGTTGTTGTTGTTTTACTGAAGCATGTGTTCCTGAAGGAGAGCAGGTGGGGCAGCAAGAGAGAACAGGAGAAAAAGATGCACAAATAGATGAAGAAAACCATAGTGGACAGGGGGAGCAAAGTGAATTAGGAGAGACTGAGAGGAGGAACATGCAGGAGATGGAGATAGAGGGACAGGAAGACAGTGTAGAGAGAGGAGAGATGGAGGGACAGGAAGACAGTGTAGAGAGAGGAGAGATGGAGGGACAGGAAGACAGAGTGGAGAGAGGAGAGATGGAGGGACAGGAAGACAGAGTGGAGAGAGGAGAGATGGAGGGGCAGGAAGACAGAGTGGAGAGAGGAGAGATGGAGGGGCAGGAAGACAGAGTGGAGAGAGGAGAGATGGAGGGACAGGAAGACAGAGTGGAGAGAGGAGAGATGGAGGGGCATAAAGACAGAGTAGAGAGAGGAGAGATGGAGGGGCAGGAAGACAGAGTGGAGAGAGGAGAGATGTAGGGACAGGAAGACAGAGTGGAGAGAGGAGAGATGGAGGGACAGGAAGACAGAGTGGAGAGAGGAGAGATGGAGGGACAGGAAGACAGAGTGGAGAGAGGAGAGATGGAGGGACAGGAAGACAGAGTGGAGAGAGGAGAGATGGAGGGACAGGAAGACAGAGTAGAGAGAGGAGAGATGGAGGGGCATAAAGACAGAGTAGAGAGAGGAGAGATGGAGGGACAGAAAGACAGAGTGGAGAAAGGAGAGATGGAGGGTCAGAAAGACAGAGTGGAGAGAGGAGAGATGGAGGGACAGAAAGACTTAGAGCTGGGACTGATGGTGACAGATGAGATGGAGGCAGACAAAGAGAGAGAACAGACAGAGGAAGTGGGGAAAAAAGAGACTGAGGCAAAGAAGAAAGCAGACAGGTAAGTGGCAATACAGAATAGAATATGCAGAGCTACAGAATATGATACAAAATGGAAAAGAAAGTGGGCCCCCACTTTTTATTAAGTGGCCTTGACTACTATGTACTTGCATCAAAAAATAAGTACAATGTTCTCATAGTTTTCATATTATAGACTTTTGTTGATATTGAGGTGGATACAGGTAAAGTTAGGGACAGGTGTGGTGGTGTGGGTCAGTTTAAGGGTAGGGTTAGAGACAGGTGTGGTGGTGTGGGTCAGTTTAAGGGTAAAGTTACGGACAGGTGTGGTGGTGTGGGTCAGTTTAAGGGTAAAGTTAGGGACAGGTGTGGTGGTGTGGGTCAGTTTAAGGGTAGGGTTAGAGACAGGTGTGGTGGTGTGGGTCAGTTTAAGGGTAAAGTTACGGACAGGTGTGGTGGTGTGGGTCAGTTTAAGGGTAAAGTTAGGGTCAGGTGTGGTGGTGTGGGTCAGTTTAAGGGTAAAGTTAGGGACAGGTGTGGTGGTGTGGGTCAGTTTAAGGGTAAAGTCAGGGACAGCAGGGCTCTACATAACGCCCATTTTGGGCGCATTTACGCCTAAAAATTGCTGCGTGCGACTGTGAAAAAATATTTAGGCGCACCGGTGCGAGTGACCCGATCTATTCTCATGAATGGATGTGTAATACAATCGGAATTAAAGCTGCGAGCAGCGATGACGGGCCCAAGCCGGTGGCACCGCCACCCCGGTGGCATCAGCTTAACTGTGCACAGCAGGCCAATAGGCATTTAATATGGGAAAAAATAAATAAAGGGACTATGTCAAAGTCATTTGAATTCACCTCATTGACTGCAGCAACTGGTGCTGCTATGACCAGGAACCACAACAGTCACATCTATGAGATCTATTACATTTTTCTCATTAATTTTATGTTAGATGATGTCAAATCTCAATTTCAAAATGAGTGCAGAATACTGTCCAAATGCTGAAGTTGTATTATCCTTAAACTTCTCTTTATGTGTTTTTGACCTTCCTGTAGCTTGTGATTGCTCACCAATTTTATGCAGCAAAAAGCATGCATGTTTTTATTTCAATATGTGTGGCATTCAATATTTTTTTAAATACAAATAAATAAATAAAGCTAAATCACAGAAACCACAACAATGATTTTAATATCAGTGTCAGGTAAGAGTAATATACATGCACAATTTTGTAAGTCCAGAAGGCCTGTATATTTTTTAAAGATATGTTATATTTTGTGTTGTTTTTTTTAACTTATTTTTCACATCAAAGTGATAGCTATTTGTGATAGCCTATGATATAAAAGTGTTAAATTATGACAATCAAGAGACAAGGTGACACACACACACACACACACACACACACACACACACACACAGAGTGAGAGAGACCCCCCCACCACCACCACACACGCACACACTCACGCACACACTCACGCACACAGACACACACACACACACACACACACACACACACACACACACACACCGAGTGAGCCTGAGAGAGTGAGGGGGGGAGGGTTAGGACAGACAGAAAGAGAGAGGCATAGTCTGATTCCGATTGAACAAGATTTAAAACAAAAAAAATAAATGTAAATTCTCAAAAGAACTCATTCTGTCTGATTTATAAGCTTTTGTACCCATTGGGTCCTCAATTTAGGTCCCTACAGTGACACGAGTCCCCATGAGTCTGTGTGCATTCAGGTAGAAGTCCCCACCAGGCTAGAAAAACATGAACATTGAACAAGATTTTAAACAAAAAATAATAATAAAATCTAAATGGTCGGAGAAAATTATTTGAAAAAGAAACTCAAATGTGTTTTTTTTATGTTAGTATGTTAGTTTTAAGAATTAATCTTCAAAAACAAAATGTTAAAGAAAACCAATATATTGATAAAAAAAAATACAAAAAGTACATTCATTTTACATTTTTATTCATTCTGAGTTTGGTGACTATAGATAAAACTAGCCAAGTGTTTTATTTTTATATATATTTCTCAAAGACTTATCTAGCCGTGTTCATAAATAAGGCTATACTCCCACCTTCTTTGTATTTTCACAATGATGAAACTAATTATATAAAACTATATTGTCAACGCTCTACAAATTAACTGGTTCCATACTTTTTCCATTTTTTTATTCAAACCCAGAAATATATATATTTTTTATCCTTTAATGCTGGCCAAAGCACACAGCAATGAAAGAGTCAATCTTTTCACCATCAAAATGCAACTGGCCCCCATCCCCCATCAGACACACACACACACACACACACACACACACACACACACACACACACACACACACACACACACACACACACACACACACACACACACACACACACACACACACACACACACACACAGACACACACACACACACACTCACATGTCTGGTGTGCTATCTTTCTGGGGACTCACCATAGACTTAATGGTTTTTATACTGTACCAACTATATATTCTGTCCTCCTACACTGCCCCTACCCCTAAACCTACCCATCACACAAAACTTTCTGCATTTTTACATTTTCAAAAGAACTCATTCTGTCTGATTTATAAGCTTTTGTACCCATTGGGACCTCAGTTTAGGTCCCTACAGTGACACGAGTCCCCATGAGTCTGTGTGCATTCAGGTTGAAGTCCCCACCAGGCTAGAAAACCACTCACACACAGACACACACACACACACACACACACACACACACACACACACACACACACACACACACACACACACACACACACACACACACACAGGCAAGTTTATTTTGCTTCAAAACTTATACAATACAGACACACTGTAGTAAGCTGAAGGTAGAAATCAGCCCCCCCACCTCTTCACACACACACGCACGCACGCACGCACACACACACACAGTAGTAAGCTGCAGGTAGAAATCAGCCCCCCTCCCTCTCTCTCCACACACACACACACACACACACACACACACACACACACACACACACACACACACACACACACACACACACACACACTGTAGTAAGCTGAAGGTAGAAATCAGCCCCCCTCCCTCTCTCTCTCTCCACACACACACACACACACACACACACACACACACACACACACACACGTCTGGTTCACTATCTTTTTGGGGACTCAGCATAGATGTAATGGTTTTTATGCTGTAACAACCATATATTCTGTCATCCTACACTGCTCCTACCCATCACACAACTTTCTGCATTTTCACCTTTTCAATAGAACTCATTCTGTTTGATTTATAAGCTTTTGTACCCATTGGGAAGTCCCCATGAGTCTGTGTGCATTCAGGTTTAAGTCCCCACCAGGCTAGAAAACCATTCACACACACACATACAGAGTGAGCCTGAGAGAGTGGGGGGGGGGGGGGGGGGGTAAGGACAGACAGAAAGAGAGAGGCATAGTCTGATTCCGATTGAACAAGGTTTGAAACAAAAAATTAAATTTACATTCTCAAAAGAACTCATTCTGTGTGATTTATAAGCTTTTGTACCCATTGGGACCTCAATTTAGGTCCCTACAGTGACACGAGTCCCCATGAGTCTGTGTGCATTCAGGTTGAAGTCCCCACCAGGCTAAAAAACATGAATATTGAACAAGATTTTAAACAAAAAATAATAATAAAATCTAAATGGTCGGAGAAAATTATTTGAAAAAGAAACTCAAATGTGTTTTTTTATGTTAGTATTTTAGTTTTAAGAATTAATCTTCAAATACAAAATGTTAAAGAAAACCAATATATTGATAAAAAAAAATACAAAAAGTACATTCATTTTACATTTTTATTCTTTCTGAGTTTGGTGACTATAGATAAAACTAGCCATGTGTTTTATTTTTATACATTTTTCTCAAAGACTTATCCAGCCGTGTTCATAAATAAGGCTATACTCCCACCTTCTTTGTATTAACACAATTATTAAACTAATCATATAAAAAATATTGTCAATGCCTGTCAAATCTTCAGTGTCCTTTGTTTCATGTTGACCGAGTTGACTTTAGTATTTATCTAAAGGTCTTTTTATATTTGTATTTTCACAATTACGAAACTAATTATATAAAACGATATTGTCAATGCTCTACAAATTAACTGGTTCCATACTTTTTCCATTTTTTTATTCAAACCCAGATATATATATATATATATATATATATATATATATATATATATATATATATATATATATATATATATATATATATATATATATATATATATATATATATATATATATATATAATATATATATATATATATCCTTTAATGCTGGCCAAAGCACACAGCAATAAAAGAGCTAATCTTTTCCTCATCAAAATGCAGCTGGCACCCATCCCCCATCAGACACACACACACACACACACACACACAGTCAGAGTCACATGTCTGGTCTCTGGTGTACTATCTTTCTGGGGACTCACCATAGACTTAATGGTTTTTATACTGTACAAACCATATATTCTGTCCTCCTACACTGCTCCTACCCTAAACCTACCCATCACACAAAACTTTCTGCATTTTCACATTTTCAAAATAACTAATTCTGTCTGATTTATAAGCTTTTGTACCCATTGGTAAGTCCCCATGAGTCTTTGTGCATTCAGGTTTAAGTCCCCACCAGGCTAAAAAAACATACACACACACACACACACACACACACACAGGCAAGGTTTTTTGCTTGAAAACTTATACAATATTGCCCTCTACTGGTCATTTAAATGAGAGCATAAGTGTTGAGAAAAAAAAGAAAAAAAAAACTGTGATTATATAGAATAACCAGCAGGTGGGAGTATAGCCTTATTTATGAACCAGGCACTGGTGTGCTTATTTTGTGTTTTTTAGGCTTTTGCTAAGGGAACACCGTTTGAGATATCCAATAACCATTCGCATTTTAGCATCTTCTGTATATTTACTTCATGTTGTCCGAGTTTGGAGGAGATTGAATGAATCGCTTTTGAGGAGAAGGTAAAAACTCAGAGCTCGCTTTCAACTTTTTCTCATTTTCAAACCAGATTATCTAACTTCCTGTTGGTCAGAGCTAATGACAGTAAATTAGAAAGTTGTCCGGCTCGAAAAGTACAATATATATACCGAGTTTGGTGAATGTAGATAAAACTAACCCCCCACTTTGGACAAAAGATGGCGCTATTGAGCCCCTCTACCACGCCCGTTTCTGAATCTTTGCTTGCATCTTCTGGACAGCATGTCAGATGTGTGTGTTGAGTTTCATGCAATTTCAAGCATGCTAAGAGTCTCAAAAACACATAAAAAGATTATTAGACTTTGACACGTTGCCATGACAACAGTATTTCAAGAATCAGGAATCCATTCATATGTCTATATCTGCCATGTTTTGACATTATACTGATGAAGTTTGAAGTGAATCGGGTGAAAATAAGATGGGGATTTAAAGCAATTTTGAAAGTGACACACTTCCTGCTGCCAGTTGGTGGCGCTATAACTTTGACTCACAAAAGTCATATCCATGTGATCGGCCTCCTACAACGAACACACATCTGAAGTTTCATCAAAATGAATTAATGTATGCAGAAGTTATAACACACTTCCTGTTTCCCTTTTCTCGCCATAAATTCGTCTCTTCGCCACGGCCAAACCGTTTGAGATATCAAAAAGTTGCTCGCAATTTGGCATCCTCAGTGTGTTGACTTCACGCTGACCGAGTTTGGTGCTGATCGGGTGAATCGTCTAGGAGGAGTATCGCAAATTCCACAGCATGCGTTCCACAGCATGCGTTCAACAACCCCTAATAGCTCACTTCCTGTTGGGCTGACGCATAACTTAGAGCACGAAAGTTGTTCGGCCCGATGAGCTCTATATGTGTACCGAGTTTCATATATGTACGTGCAAGTCGGTTTGATTTATAGACCCCGTTTTCAGAGCCCACTTTAGGGGGCGCTGTCGAGCCCCCCTGCCACGCCCGGGTCCCAGCCTCAGCCCGGCCCTGATGGCCGCGCATTCTGATGCGTGTGCAAAGTTTCAAGAGTTTTCGAGCACGGGAAGGGCCCCAAAAATGCCCAAATAGTCGCGTAAAAAAATAATAATAAATAATAATAACAAATAATCCTTAGAAGAACAATAGGGCTCTTCGCCCTTTCAGGGCTTGGGCCCTAATAAAAACTACAACACTAAGTGAATCAACACTGAGAAACTGATAGGCTACGTTTCCTACTTCAATCAACTGCTTTTCATGCCTTCAGTCAGCAGAAGAAGTGCAAAAACATGTGCAACGGACTACACTTCAGACAACGATTGTTTACAAAGTGAAACCATAGACAGAGTGAAACGTGTGTGATGACGCAGCCATGCGCACTTTACCAGACGCCTCGCGCTGTTTATTTACAGCCAAATCAAAATGAACTGGAAATACCACATTTGGATTATCATAAACAAGCTCAGAAATTAGCGGATGCTTAGGGGTATAAATGCCATCAAACAATAATGTATTAATACATTTAAAAAAGCCCTTGAGTTAATCTTTATCACTCATGCTGTTTAAAAAAAATACTAAATGTATATAATGAGCAAGTGTATCATGAAGACTTTTTCCAAACCGGGTTTTGTCTTATTCTGAATCACTGTACACACAAAATAAGTTATTCCCGCTGCGGATTAGCACAATATCTGCGTGACTCGTAATTTTTTTACGGTCTCTATGGACTCACCACAAACAGAGAGAAGTAGATCCGGCTGCAATGTTCTTCCGCGAGACGCATGCGGTTCTGTTTATGAAGCGCCAGAGCGCCAAAAGTTACGGCTTGCTAAAGTTCCGAGTATTGGCATGATTGCATGTGTGATACTGATCTCGTACAAAATTCTAATAGACAAGTTAATATTGAGTAACAACGTTTTAGCCACAACACTGTCTATTTGTGAAAATCAAAGCCACACCAGAACTGATTCGCAGCTCCAAGCGATTCGATTCAAATGAATCTGTTTTGAATTATTGACTGAACTATGGACTGAATGACTTGCCGCCACCTACTGGCGGTTTTATTTTCATATTTATACTTAGCATGGACTTTTTATTTAAAATATTAAACTTTTAAAGTTTAATTTGTACATATTTCTAAATTCAAAAACTTATATGTAAAACAGTCATACAACATTAACCCATGCATGAATGCATTAAATGCATAGGTGTTTGATTGTATGAAGTCCAGTTCTGCTTTTGCATTTTGTGTGTGTGTGTGTGTGTGTGTGTGTGTGTGTGTGTGTGTGTGTGTGTGTGTGTGTGTGTGTGTGTGTGTGTGTGTGTGTGTGTATTTGTGCTGTACTCTCAGAAGTTAATGATAATATTATGTCAGAATTATGTTGAATTTAAGAAATTGACAGATGATGCATACATTTAATAAGATTAGAAAACATTGCTCTTATAATGGTAAAAATGACCCTGGACATTAAAGGACAAATATCGTCCTGTAATGGGAAAGTTATAATTGGAATGTGTTTGATAGATTAGAATGTGCTCCTAAATTTTTTTTAATTAGGAGCACAAGTGCTCCTCAAGAAAAAAGTTAGCGTAGAGCCCTGGACAGGTGTGGTGGTGTGGGTCAGTTTAAGGGTAAAG
Source organism: Pseudorasbora parva (assembly GCF_024679245.1). Taxonomy (NCBI): domain Eukaryota; kingdom Metazoa; phylum Chordata; class Actinopteri; order Cypriniformes; family Gobionidae; genus Pseudorasbora; species Pseudorasbora parva. Next base: position 5,134,961 of record NC_090191.1, read on the forward strand.
TCAGGGACAGGTGTGGTGGTGTGGGTCAGTTTAAGGGTAAAGTTAGGGACAGGTGTGGTGGTGTGGGTCAGTTTAAGGGTAAAGTCAGGGACAGGTGTGGTGGTGTGGGTCAGTTTAAGGGTAGGGTTAGAGACAGGTGTGGTGGTGTGGGTCAGTTTAAGGGTAAAGTTAGGGTCAGGTGTGGTGGTGTGGGTCAGTTTAAGGGTAAAGTTAGAGACAGGTGTGGTGGTGTGGGTCAGTTTAAGGGTAAAGTCAGGGACAGGTGTGGTGGTGTGGGTCAGTTTAAGGGTAAAGTTAGGGTCAGGTGTGGTGGTGTGGGTCAGTTTAAGGGTAAAGTTAGGGACAGGTGTGGTGGTGTGGGTCAGTTTAAGGGTAAAGTTAGGGACAGGTGTGGTGGTGTGGGTCAGTTTAAGGGTAAAGTTAGGGACAGGTGTGGTGGTGTGGGTCAGTTTAAGGGTAAAGTTAGGGACAGGTGTGGTGGTGTGGGTCAGTTTAAGGGTAAAGTTAGAGACAGGTGTGGTGGTGTGGGTCAGTTTAAGGGTAAAGTTAGGGTCAGGTGTGGTGGTGTGGGTCAGTTTAAGGGTAAAGTTAGGGACAGGTGTGGTGGTGTGGGTCAGTTTAAGGGTAGAGTTAGGGACAGGTGTGGTGGTGTGGGTCAGTTTAAGGGTAGAGTTAGGGACAGGTGTGGTGGTGTGGGTCAGTTTAAGGGTAGAGTTAGGGTCAGGTGTGGTGGTGTGGGTCAGTTTAAGGGTAAAGTTAGGGACAGGTGTGGTGGTGTGGGTCAGTTTAAGGGTAGAGTTAGGGACAGGTGTGGTGGTGTGGGTCAGTTTAAGGGTAGAGTTAGGGACAGGTGTGGTGGTGTGGGTCAGTTTAAGGGTAAAGTTAGGGACAGGTGTGGTGGTGTGGGTCAGTTTAAGGGTAGGGTTAGAGACAGGTGTAGTGGTGTGGGTCAGTTTAAGGGTAAAGTTAGGGACAGGTGTGGTGGTGTGGGTCAGTTTAAGGGTAGGGTTAGAGACAGGTGTAGTGGTGTGGGTCAGTTTAAGGGTAAAGTTAGGGACAGGTGTGGTGGTGTGGGTCAGTTTAAGGGTAGAGTTAGGGACAGGTGTGGTGGTGTGGGTCAGTTTAAGGGTAAAGTTAGGGACAGGTGTGGTGGTGTGGGTCAGTTTAAGGGTAGGGTTAGAGACAGGTGTGGTGGTGTGGGTCAGTTTAAGGGTAAAGTTAGGGACAGGTGTGGTGGTGTGGGTCAGTTTAAGGGTAAAGTTAGGGACAGATGTGGTGGTGTGGGTCAGTTTAAGGGTAAAGTTAGGGACAGATGTGGTGGTAGGGGTCAGTTTAAGGGTAGGGTTAGAGACAGGTGTGGTGGTGTGGGTCAGTTTAAGGGTAAAGTTAGGGACAGGTGTGGTGGTGTGGGTCAGTTTAAGGGTAGAGTTAGGGACAGGTGTGGTGGTGTGGGTCAGTTTAAGGGTAAAGTTAGGGTCAGGTGTGGTGGTGTGGGTCAGTTTAAGGGTAAAGTTAGGGACAGATGTGGTGGTGTGGGTCAGTTTAAGGGTAAAGTTAGGGACAGATGTGGTGGTAGGGGTCAGTTTAAGGGTAGGGTTAGAGACAGGTGTGGTGGTGTGGGTCAGTTTAAGGGTAAAGTTAGGGACAGGTGTGGTGGTGTGGGTCAGTTTAAGGGTAAAGTTAGGGTCAGGTGTGGTGGTGTGGGTCAGTTTAAGGGTAAAGTTAGGGACAGATGTGGTGGTGTGGGTCAGTTTAAGGGTAAAGTTAGGGACAGATGTGGTGGTAGGGGTCAGTTTAAGGCAAACTTCTATTGCAATTTACACAGGTTTTTTTTTCTCTACACAGGAAGTCAGCTGTCAAGATTTCAGCAAAAAAGAAAAGAAAACGAAGCCAAAACAAGGATGATGGTAGGAAAAAATGCTATATATAATATAAGTATCACAGCACATTGGACATTTTTCCAGTAAAATATGTGTCCAAGACACGTGAAAAAAAGGTTAGTAGCTATATGGTGAACATTCTGTATAACTGTTGGTGCATATATTGATACTATACTACACCAAGAGAATAGTGCTGAAATTGTTGCCTTTTGTCAGAAAAGTAAAAAAAAAAAAAACTATGGTTAAATCATTTGCTTATAGAAAGCTATAAATATTACACCAAACATTTGTTTTGGTGATTTATATTGTGGCTGATTTTTAGAGGCTGGGAGGAGGAATGCAATGAAATATTTAATTATGAAATAAAAGTATGACTTTGGTTTGTCTTTTACCCTCTTCCCAAAGGGCTGTAAAGAGGTATTGGTCCATTGGCTCCCGTGCCCTTCATGGTAACTTCAGCTTTCTTGTTTAACTGATTTTTGAGTTGCCCTTAAAGGAACCCTACTTAAGAAGCCTGTCTGATTTACCATAACTTGGAAGTTATTTAAGTTTATGTAATAAACACCTGGACCAGTGTTACATACATGTAACATATTTCAGAAATTAAATACATGATTTCTTTGTTTTATTTTGCCATTCCTTTCAGCCTAAAGGCCTGGCCCCCCTCTTGGGAACCGCAGGAGAACATAGAAATGGCGGTATCATAAAGAAACAAAGAAATCTGGCCATGTGGACAAGAATAAAGTTCTTCTGTTCTTATAATGAATTGTGTACATATATGTTGTTATTAAAAATCATTTGTTTATAAATCTCTGTTTCATTATTAAAAATGTATCCTTAATTCAGTGGCAATCAAAATTCATCAAAGTCTGTTTTCATTGTAACTGGTCAGGATCTGATTGATGCTGTTGTGACCGAGCGTTCGTGCAGGGTTCGCCTAAAAACACTTTCTCATAAGAAAAACAATAAACGACAGCCGTCTGAACATTCCTTCCTTTATTCTCCGACACACATGTAAAAAACCCCACCTGAAAAACCCGCGACACTCCAGTACACAAAAAGTGCGCATGCACCCGCCTATCTACGGCAAGCCCCGAGGGGAAAAATACATTGCACACACATATACATAAAGAGCGCCAGTGCGTATCAAATGGATACATTATGCGAGATCAGATAAAGTCTGTTACATACGTCCCCCCCTTACAAAATAAACGTCCCCGTTTATATATCAGAATAACAACATTCACAGGCATAACAATAAACAGCCATGTACAATGAAATAGAGAACAAAGCACCTTTTTTTTTTCTCTTATTTTTCCGATAAGTTTAACAAGCACAGTTTCCAGCAATAACATGCTCATCAATATAACAAATCTTCATTCATAGAGAAATACAGGTATCTCAATACAAAACAAAGTCATTTAAATGACTAGGAGGTCTACGAACCCTCCCCGTTCTACTCGTGTCTGGTACAGACCACCTAATTGAACGTGGTGGGTCAGGCAAAACACTCAGATCCTCCTGGGGAGAATCACGCACCTCTTCACCAGAGACTCCTGACTCCAGGGAAAGAGAGTCAGGCTGTGAGTCCCGAGCATTAGACAGTGTCTGATTCTGTGACAGAGGAGACACAGGCAATGTGTAAGGCCGCAACCTATTATAGTGTACTACCTGCGCCCTCTCACCTAAGTCAAAAGGATTTTCAATCTTGTAGGTCAGTCCCTGTTCCCCACATGAGTCCATGACCTGTGCAATTTTATAAGGTCCCTTCCAATGCGGTGCCAGCTTCATACGGCTCTCTACTGGGTTGTGGAGCCACACCATGGCACCTACATCATAAGGTTGGTGACGTAAGCCAGCATCATGGTACAGTTTTTGACGATCGTGAGCTGCGTCACCGTGCATCCGTGCACTGCTAAAGGCAGAGTTCAGTTTTGTCAGCAACGAGGAAACAAACTCAGCATGTGATGCTGACATCTGAGAGTCAAGTGCACGAGTGGGCAACAGTACATCAGCAGGAACCCGTGCTTCACGACCATGGGTCAAGAAGTAAGGTGTGAAACGAGTGGTGGAGTGAGTCGTTGTGTTGTAAGCAAAAGCCACATGCTTCACATAATCATCCCATTCCCCTCCATAGGTCAAAAGTGTCTTAGCTAGTTGATCAATCAAAGTCCGATTAAAGCGCTCAACCATACCATCCGACTTCGGATGGTAGGAAGTGGTGCGTGTCTTTTTAATGTTCAGCAGATGACAGAGATTCTGAACCACCTCCGCCTCAAACTGACGACCCTGGTCCGAATGCAAAGTCTCTGGAACGCCGTGAATCAGAACATAGTCCTCAAACAGACAACGAGCCACTGTCTGTGCCGACTGATTGAGCAAAGCATATAAATTGACAAATTTTGTGAAATAGTCCTCGACAACCAGCACATACCGGTTTCCTTTCGAAGTCACCGGCAGCTCTAATATGTCCATAGCCACTCTTTCAAATGGACGCACTGACTGGGACCCACCCATAGGTGCACAGTGGGCTGGAATCGGACTGCGTCGTGTTTGACAGGCTTTGCACTGCTCACACCATGCTTTGATGTCCCTGTACATGGAGGGCCAGTAACAGAATTGTCTCGCTCGTTCCCACACACGCTCAGAAGAGAAATGAGCAGAAGCTGGGGCCCCATGCAACTGCAAAAGAATGTCTGATTTTAAAGCAGAGGGAACAACTATCTGGATTACAGGGCTACTTGTGAGGGGACAGAAAACTGTGCGGCATAACAGTCCATCAGTGATAGAAAGACTGTTAAATTCAGTCCAAAATTTGCGTAAACATTGAGAAGCCCCTTGTAATTTTTTTCTTGATGGTCTTTGGGATTGCGTCACCCAACTCAACACAGTCTCAATATCGGGGTCAGCCTGCTGCAATTCCCTAATATCTGATAAACTGTGAGACAACGCATTCATGAAAGACGTACTGTCTGAATCGTCAAGTGAGTTCACAGCTGTTACATCTCCTGCAGAATCAGTGACTTCCGATGAATATTGAATGTAGTCTTTTTGAGTAGAACTCACCACATTCACTTCCAGTACCTCATTAACACTGGCCTCTGCCTCGCTAGGGCTAGGTGCATTAGGACGGCGAGAAAGCGCATCAGCATTCTTGTGCTGTTTTCCATCTTTGTGCACAATGACCCAATTCAATGGATCAAGCTCCAGAATCCATCTCCCTCTTCTTCCTGTTGGATCATCGTCGATGGACAAACGACGAATCGCTAAGAGTGGTCGATGGTCGGTGATAATGGTAAATGAGGCAAGTCCGATGTAATGCTTGAACTCCCTCACTGCCCACACAATAGCCCACAACTCACGATCAAAGGTGGACCAACGCTTCTGAGTGGAATTCAATGCCCGACTGGCGTACGCAACCACATGCTCACGTCCATCTCTGTCCTGGGCAAAGACTGCACCAACAGCCAAGTTGGAAGCATCCGTGTAGATTTTAAAAGCCACACTGAAGTCAGGTAATATTACCACAGGATCGGATGACAACACGCTCTTCAAATGGTTAAAGGATTCGTCACACTCAGCAGTCCACACAAAGGGCACGTTTTTCCCAACAAGCTGATTTAGTGGAGCAGCGAGTTTAGAAAAGTCCTTGACAAAACGTCTGTAATAGGAACACAGTCCCACAAAGGCTCTCACCTCAGAAGGGGAACGGGGAATTGGCCAGTTTAAGACTTTCTCTGTGTTCTTTGGATCAGGCTGAAGACCTTTTCGAGAAACAACATGGCCCAGAAAGACCACGTGATCCCTGGCAAGGTGACATTTGCTTGGATTCAGTTTTAAGCCAGCAGATTGGATTCTCAAAAACACCTCTTTCAGGCTTGACAGGTGCTCTTCAAAAGTTTTGCTATAAATCAAAACATCATCGAGATAAACCATGCAGATGTGCCACGGGAGCCCCCTGAGGACCAGCTCCATCAAACGTTGAAATGTGGCGGGGGCGTTGGATAGCCCCATCGGCATGGATCGCCACTGATAAAGGCCCTGTCCTGTCGTAAAGGCTGTCTTTTCACGATCGCCCTCTGCAACTTCCACCTGCCAGTAACCGTTAGAGAAATCTAGTGTGCTGAACCACACTGCACCTGCTAACGCGTCCAGCGTGTCATCCACACGGGGTAGAGGATGAGAGTCTTTAATAGTCACACTGTTTAAGCGTCTGTAGTCTACACAAAAACGCCATGTGCCACACTTCTTTTTCACCAAAACAACTGGTGACGCCCAGGGACTACAACTCTCCTCAATGACGCCATCCGCTAATAGGCCAGCCACCTGTTTCTCTATCTCAGCACGTTTTTCAGGGGATGCACGATAAGCACGCTGTTTGATGGGAGCCTGCTCACCCGTTCTAATGCGATGTTTCACTAGTGTACATCTACCAGAATTCTGTTTGGAGGAGCTGAAGATGTCACAGTATTCCAGCAGCAATGCAGAAAGTGCAGCCCTCTCTGATTCAGAAATAGGTGACTCATCAAGCGACACAGGAGGCGCAACTCTGGAAACCGCCGCTGCAGTTATATCGGCTGGACCATGAAACGGTTGAACATCGGAGTCATCAACTGAGTAAAACTCACCCAGGTGCATACCTTGTTTCAACGAAATGTCCTGTCCAGTAGGATTCAAAATCCGAGCTTTTGTCAGTCCATTGTGAACCGTGGCCACCGTGTGAGCAACTACTAGACCGGAAGAATCCGCCACATTGGGTTCTAGATAGCCAACAAAGTCACTCGCCATATGGGCTGCATTGGGTGAACACACTTTAACTGCCACAACTGACTCAGTGAGGGGTGGTAATTTCATAGCGGTGGCCAGCGACACATTGCAGCACATTGGAACGAAATCTCTGCTGGTAAGGAGAGGAACTGAGATGTCCCACAGTTGTAGCTTAGCATGGCTGAGATCAATTAAAGCATGATTTTTCAACAGGAAGTCCCAACCCAGCAACACAGTCTGTGTGGTCTCTCTTAGCACATGAAAGACATGCTGCCATGACTCAGTACCCAGCTGAAATGTTATTGTGATGGTGCCCAGTGTATCTAGCAATTGTCCATTTACAGCACGGGCTGACACATAGTCCTTTTTCAATGGACGATTTCGAAGTGTTGGAACTGACATACGGAAGTCGGCACTCATGAGAGATACACTGGAACCGGAGTCGACTAACATTTGAACCTCCACACCTTCAATTGCCCCTCTCACATATGACACTAGCCCATCACGGCCAGCGTCTGCAATCACATTAATGTCTTTTGAAATGGAGTCATTATCATCAGCATTGTCTATTTTAAGGCCCGCAGGCAGCATAGCTGGTGTTTGGGCCGCAACATCAGCTAAAATCCGTTTCCCGGCCCACTGCGGCGCTCCACTCCGCCAGGAGACATGAAACGCACACCCCGCTTTCTGGAGTCATTCTCATAGCTGTTCCATCTGCGAGGACTGGGGCTAGGGCTACGTTTAGCAGGGGATCGAGCAGAGTATGAGTCTTTATAACCACGATCATCCATACCTGATGTGTGCTCATCATGCTGTTGGAATGATTTTCTCTCAGGGGAACGACCTCTCCGTGCTGCAAAGACACGTGACTGGCATCCACGACCCCCACAGACACACTGGCACATTCCACTAGACTGAGAGCGATCTCCACTCCACTCATCCATTGCTCTAGGACTCGCTCTGGCTTTCAGTCTTTGGTTCTCGTCACCCAAGCGCATCAGTTCCATTCTCATGTCTCTCATTTCTTCCGTTAATCTATCCACTGCCCTGTATAGCCCTCCATTATCAGTCACAGAGTGAACAGCAGCCACTGCTTCTCCCTCATTATTACCATAGGCAGCATTAACAGGCATGTAATCAGTCTTTATTGAGTCTCTGGCATTTTCACACCGACCTGCGATTATCACAGCCTCCTCTAAATCTGTTGCTCCTTGTTCATGACATTTAGCTCTGAGCACAGGATCTAGACCAGCCAAGAAATGACGAAACTTTTCTTCTCTTTGGGCCGTGTCACCATACTCAGGAAAAGCCTCGTCCACTAATCTGCTGATCTCTGCCGCATACACTTCCAGACTTTCGCGCGGGGCCCGAGGGCGGGCTGATAAACTGGCTCGAAAGCGATCCATAAACTGTCTCTGTCCGAAAGCCTCTTTAAGTCTTTCTTTCACCGTCTTATAGTCACCCTGAACAATGGCAGGAAGACTGTCCCACAGAAGAAACGCCGCGCCGGCCAAACGTGTCGGCAGAATCCTCACCAGCTCATAATTAAGTGACGCAGCGCCGTCTCCCTCCGTGATCGCTCTGACGGCAACCTCGAACTGCCGCGTCCAGCACAGAAAACTCTGCTTCTCATCACCGGAGAACGGCGGCGGTAGCTCAATTTTCACGTGTCTGCTGACCTTTTCGCGGTCCCTTCTCGAATAAAAATCATCCTCCTCTTTATACCACATGATGGCCGTCAATGTTGAACCCGCGCGTGCTAACTTGGCTAAGAACTTTCAACTGCAAACTAACTAGTTAAACACACGCCGTAACACTGAGCCACGCAAAGCAAATAAACAAAACAAAACCGCTGCCACCAATGTGACCGAGCGTTCGTGCAGGGTTCGCCTAAAAACACTTTCTCATAAGAAAAACAATAAACGACAGCCGTCTGAACATTCCTTCCTTTATTCTCCGACACACATGTAAAAAAACCCACCTGAAAAACCCGCGACACTCCAGTACACAAAAAGTGCGCATGCACCCGCCTATCTACGGCAAGCCCCGAGGGGAAAAATACATTGCACACACATATACATAAAGAGCGCCAGTGCGTATCAAATGGATACATTATGCGAGATCAGATAAAGTCTGTTACACTGTGTTGCTGATCAGTTGATTAGTCTAACCTCAACATGTGCTGTGATCAGTCCTGCCCCCAATCCCCCCCCCCCCCCCCCCCCCACACACACAAACTTTAAACTTGATGACAATAAACACTGACAGTTAACACTAACCATATAGTTAACACTAACCATATTATTGTCTCTACACTGTTTTTGTGTGTGGGAGGTGGACACATTTGTAAAATGAAGCTTGCCCTCAATGTTTTCCATGTGTAAATTAAGTATATAGCTACATTACATGCTATATAAGTTTGTAAAAAATAAAAAGTAACATGCTGCATTTCCCATGAGTTATAGGCATGTTTTCAACCATTGTCACAGCAATTATTTACAGCACATCTAAGAAGTCAATGAAAAAGTAGTTTACTTAATAAATGTTTCATTCAATGAATTTACTGTCATAAGACAGGGTGTAACATACACTAGGTTCTGACATAACGTTAGGGATTATTGCCTTGACATCCAGATCCAAGCATATGTAACGTTAGATTAACAACTTTTCTCGTAGCTTTCTCTTTAGTTCGTTGCTATGGCAGTTGCTATTGACGCATCAACCACACAGCTTGCATTACTTCCGCCCGGAAGTATTTTCTTCACTTTAAAAAATAAATGTTTACATTTCTCCACAGATTTTTTTTTTTTTTTGATAACTCAACAATACGTTATGTTATTGTTAATAATTATTTAATAATTTCTCCTTTGATTCTGAGAAATCGAATCGAAAAAAAAAAAATTGTAGCTGAAGGCGATGCAAGTGCCTCGTGTTGTGGGCGGAGTCTGCGCGTTCTACTGTTTTAGCTCAAATATCTTAAATAAACCAACATATAACATTTTTGTTAACATACATTATCTAAATGCAGTGTAATTACTAGTTTGACTGTACTAGATATTTGACATATTCAGTAGATATATCTTTTTACAACCCTAGTTTATAACCCTAATTTGCAAACCAGAAGAACTACAACTGTTGTGCTCATTTGTATTAAGATGCATGGTGTGGGTACTGGGAGTTGTAGTTTTTACAACATTTGTGTTTTCCTTAGAATTTGAGTTTGTAAATAGTTAGTTGAAAGTAAGATGAGGGGTTTAGGGGTATGGTAAACACATCTATGCAATCAGATTTTAAATATGTTATTGTCAAGTGGTTTTAAATATATTTTTACCATATTTGACTGTGCCCCCAGTTGTTGACTATACTATATATACCTCAGTGTGATAGCTGAGTTCAAGAGCTCTCTATTACCCCTTTTCCACCAAGGCAGTGCTGGTGCTAAATCGGAGCCAGAGCCTAGTTTCAAATCGGTTCTTTGTGTTTCCACAGCCAAAGCACCAGCTCTGAGCCAGGAAAAGTGGTTCTTAAGTAACACCAAAACATTGCTGGGCTAGAAGTAAGAACCGCTTGCGTCACCGGCTGGGGGCGGCGTTACCGTGATCAACAAGATGAACACAAACCTGTGACCGCCATTTTTTCAATAGCAGCTAATCAAGCTAACAGCTGCTGGATTGTAATCTCCGTCTATACAAATCATGGAGAGCTGCACAAATGCGTTGGATTTGCGGCGTTTTAATGCTGATGTAGGATCATTAAGCCATGAGCCACTGAGGGAAGGCTTGTTCGAGATGCATCGGCGCGCGCTGTGCAGACTGATTGCGTATGACATCAAAGTAGAGCGAGCGCCAACGACCCCTTATGCTTTTGAATCGCTCGCACAGTATTTGGATATCATATGTGGGTTGGTCTGCGCAGCGTCAATGCATTAGATAGAACACGCCTGGAAATTGTGTGTGTGTGTTTGTGTTTCCCGCTGCCTCGCTAGCAGTAGAGTCCTGCAACGGGTCGGGTACCCGCGGGCATAAAAGTGGCTAAAACAGGTGGATTGTGACATAAATTATAAAATACACGGGCGGGGTGCGGGCGGATAATTAATTCCGTGCGAGTGGGTAGAAGTGCGGATGAAAAATATGTGCAATATTTTTCTGTGCTGTGGCGAGGCGGAGGAGCGAGCGAGACCGGGGCGTGATGGCGAATGAGTGTCACCTGTGAGCCACACCGGTCTCAAATCCTCTCACGAGGGAGCTCAGCGGCATATAAGGACGAGAGATCACCAGACCTGGATTTTACGTTGAGTTGTGTTTGTTTTATTATGTGTGTGCGTGGCAGATGTCCGTGAGGGGCCGCGTTACTTTCGCTTTGTTTGGTTAAGTCTTTTAAATGTTCGCCGGTTCTCGAAAAACGATCAAAACGATCCGGTCGTCCTTCTTCCCCCCCAAACATACTGTATTACAATTTCTATGTCCAATTTACCATTACACATACACGCAACAACGATATGCCATATGATCCATCACGTCACCACCACTGGGACGTTTGTTGATGCCACTCGTAGCCCAGATGGAGCGAGCGTTGCAGGATAAGCTATGGATGAAGTAAAAGTAAAGTTGGTGAGTGAAGTATATAAAATTGTTGACAACGAGTCTATAAAGGCACTTTAGCCTGTTTCTTTAGCCCATTCATGATGCTGTTGATGTTGAGAGAAGTGCAATATAAAAAAATAATAAAGCATTTTAATTGGAATGATTTTAGCGTGTGTGATTTATTGCGGGCACGGATCGGGTAACGTGCAAATATTAACGGGTCTGGGATGGACCCGTGCAGGACTCTGGTATGACGTAAGACCTGGCTCTGTTGTGGCTCTTAGCATGTGGAAAAGAAACCGGTTCTTAGAAGGCTCTCAAGTCGAACCAACTTAGAACTGACACTATCACTGGCTCCGAACTAGCACCCGGTTCATTCTGGTGGAAAAGGGGTACCTGCGAGCTGAGTGTAATCTCCCCTCCCCCATGCGCAGATTCAAAACATGTGGAAATGGCTCCCTCTGCTGGCTGTAGTCTTTAGCCTTTGGCCAAACGTTCCTCCTATGATGCAAATATCGTCAATTTGCATCATAGGAGGAATTTTTCCAGAAATAAAATGCATAAATCTCGTCTCAGGGGGATATGAGGGGGGAAAGCACAATCATTTGAATATACTCCAGGGTTTCTACTGATACAAAGCCAAATGCTAATCGCTGAAGTAACCCTTTAATTGTTGCAATTTTTTAACCCAATTTAGGCATTTCTTGGGAGACACAGATGATGACAGTGAAGATGGTCATCCTCATAAAAAAAGAGCCAGGGGTCCAGCCAAACTCTTAACCGAAGCACCACCTCCTGTTATCTCATCACCACCTTTTATCCCTAGTGGCACAGCTGCTGCTCCTCCTCCACCCACTTCACCACCTCACTGTGCACAGAGACCAGCAGAAGAGCAAACCCCTTCTACAAGCAAGGTCTACAGACCTACCTGGCGGGGGGGAAGATGTGGATCAGACGGCATTGCCTGCTCTGGTGAGCAATAACTAATTATTTTGTCAGCAATTTATTAATTGTAGTCTTAATCCTGTGTCAAATCTCTTTTTAGCTTTTATTATATTTATTAAACCTTATGGTGTTTAGGCATTTTTAGTCAACAAAATGTAGTCAACAAAAGGTCTAGGCATTTGAATCTTCTTTTAGTCAATGAAACCTAGACACATTTTTGGCATGTTGTATAATGGTGAAAATGATAATCATAATTACAGTGGCTGTAGCATTTCTATCGTAAAGAAGTGGATCAACATTAAAGATTGAGTAAACGTTCAAATTAAATATTATTTAGCCAAAATTAAAGAAGGATTTGAAATGCTGTAAACTGTAACAATACCAGACCATTGGCATTTGTTATTATACATGATGTACACATGATGATTGTATATTTTGCATAATATGTATTTTAACAGTGTAATAAGTTGTAATATGGAACCATATGATACTTGTTTTTGATTTACTTTATTTGAAACAAATATTATTGCCTAATTGTTATTGTATATATATATTAAATTATTTTAGAGGCTTTGCTAAGGTCCATTTTTATTACCACAAAAAATGGTTAATTACTTCATTAAGCATCAGAATAATTGACTGATTACTCGATTACCAGAATAATCGTTAGTGACAGGCCTATTCTCGTGTGTTACACAGCATGTCTGAACCTTTCGCAAGGGGTTTGTTCTCGCGCATCAAGCAAGTTTGATTGAGCTTTTGTTTATGTTTGCTATCAATGTTTATATGTGAATAAAAGCCTACATTTAGTTTGAGGCCTTTATTAAGTTAAACATTCTCTTCCCATCTGGTCAGTGAAATGTGCCTTAATGAGTTGTCCAATGCAGAATAAAAACATTTTATATACTACAACCTTTTTTTTCTTCTTTTTTTTACAGCTGCAGAAGTCCATATTATTAGTTTATTGGAGCTACTGAAACACCAGCAGGAACAACTCATTTCTAAAGTAAATTATTTAACAAGCAAATTAAACCCAGTTGGCCAAGAGATGTAAATGCCTGACCCAGTAGAATTTCCATTAACATCAATGGAAGAAGTGGAGATTTTTGAGGAGTGGCTCAGAAATCCCGCCAATAATCAACTGAAGTCAAGTGTGGTGAGTTTTGAGAAGTCAAGTGTGAGAGCTCTGGTTTTTCCAGAGCTGTTGTCTGTAGGATACAGCCGAATCAAAGTCTGTTGCATTATCTTCCTGTTAACACTGTGAAGCTGATTTGAAACAATTGGACTTTAATTGGAGCTCTATATAAAGCAGAAAAGTGTTACATTGTCCAGTTTTCCACCTGAACAATGGTGTAAGTTCATATGGCAATTCTCGTAGCAGCATGGATAACCTACAATGGACATTTACGAGTCGAAAGACAGTCTAAAAAGCCTAACCTAAACTCATTAACAAAAATACAGCGCGATATAAACAAACCAGAACTCCACGCGCTGTAACGGCAGCATATTCTCCTATATCAACCGTCTAGAAAGCAGGCAAGTGTTCCAATTAAGTAAAAAAGAAAAAAGAAAAATTGCTCTTCATTTCATAAGGATCACGTCCAACATATGTTGTGATTTTCTGTTTGTAGCTTTCTAAATTTTAATGCTCACGTATAAGGCCTTGAATAATTTGGCCCCTAATTATTTGTGTGAGCTTTTAACTCTCTATACACCAACACGTGCTTTACGGTCCTCTGAAGCTGGTCTTTTAACTGTCCAAACAGCACGGTTGAAAACTATGGGTGATAGGGCTTTTTCTACTTTGGCTCCTAAATTGTGGAATTCCCTGCCCTCTGAGATTAGGAATGCAGAATCCCTTAGTGTTTTTAAATCATCACTCAAAACATATTATTTTAGGATAGCTTTTATGTGATTCATTTGTCTACTTTGTTGCTGTCTTTTTATTTTTTATTTTTTATTTTTTAAAGCCTGTAATGTTATGTGTATTTCTATGTAAAGTGCTTTGAGATGTAACATTTAAAGGCGCTATATAAAATAAAGTTTATTATTATTATTAAATCAGTCCTGTGGATTTTCCTCCATCTCGTCATTATGTTTTTCAATTCCTGCCCTCATCTGAATTTCGTGCTTCATCAGAACCACGTGATTGCAATGCTACGAAATTGACTGATTTATTTTTGTTACATTTTAGATTTCCTCCCTCGCAACTATTGGGGGTCATGACACAAAACGTGTCACATGGAACATCCTTTCCCGCATATTCCATGATGATGTTGGGAGGAGGATCAACTGGAAGGGCATGAATGGGAAAAAGTCATTTCACCAGATGGAGTCAAAGAAGTTCCTTCTGTGTAAGTATTGTCTAGCTAAAAATATATAGGCACATTTATTTTTTTTATTTTTTTTAACATAACTTTTTTTTTATGTAATAAGTGATTATATCATGAATCCATCTTCCAAACTGTTATCTGTCTGTCTGTCTGTCTGTCTGTCTGTCTGTCTATATCTATCTATCTATCCTGAATCACAATACACCTACAATAAGTGTTTATATGCAGACTACTTATAACAAAATGGGACCCCACCCGTCGCAGAGTACCCCAGTCCTCATCATTTACATATGCACAATGTTATACAGCAAGACACATGCAGTTTTGTTTAACTGCTATGGTGCCAAAAGGTACATAGTGTACCTACAAATGTCAGATTGTACTCTGTCATTTTAAAGGCAGTGATTATGTGTATCCTTTTAAAAGAACAGTGTATAGTCATGCCAAGTGCAATTAGCGTGCCTTGTTGGCTAGATCTATTTGCACTAGCTCCACCTAACAATACCTGGTTGGACCAAACAAAGTAAAAAATTTAATAAAAAAGCTCATATTTCAATCAGTAAAGCATAACCGTGCGTTCACACCAAGCCTGCAGTCTCCCTCTCATTTACTGAAGCTTTCGCGCCTCGATCGCCCCCCGGTGACCGGTCCCAGTATAGCTGCCCCTCTGTGATTTCTAATGGACGCGAGGCAAACTAAATAATAAAATTACACTTCAAATTTTTTCCCCCAAAGTTAGTTTATGTCACTGAAGGCAGTTATCATCACGATGATTCCATTTCAGGTGTTCGTTTTAAAAATAAGTTTAGTTTGAGTTAGTTATTTGATACTATAAAAACGGGGGTGTGTGACGTCATGATTGACAGCTGAGACTGACGGCTTCTCTGAGTGAAGTTGTCACTGAGGCACTAACAGACTTTTTTCGAAATTTTTGGGAGCAGATTAGAGCTTTAGCTTTAATTTCTACATTTCCATAACTGTTTAATTCACACCAACATAATTAATTGTTCTGCATCTGCGAGAGTGTGGGCGGGCTTTTGATATCGCAGCTGTACTTCCTGCTCTACTTCCTGCGCTCTACTGCGCAACTCCGGTCCCGAAATCGCTACTGCGCAGACTCGGTCCCAAGATGTCCGCACCGTGCAAGGCCGCCTGAAAGCTTCAAATATGGCAAGCGGAAACGGATGATGTCGAGTCGTCCATATTTTTTTACGGTCTTTGGTTCACACCGCCCCCGGCGAGAGCTTCACAATGCTCTTAAAGTTACAAAATTATCTCCTGCCAATTGTAGAAAGCTTTGTGGACCTGTTGCCGCTCTGACGTAGATCGAATGTTTTCTTTTTTTAAACTGTATTTAAAGAGTCCGCAAATCAAACAACCATGTTGATTGATAGATTGACCACAAGTATGGTATAAGTTAACCTCATGAAATCGTTAAAATGTAAAAGTAAGAATGAATTGCATACCCGCTGAAAAAAGATCATTCTAGTGCCTATAAAATAGTGTTGGGCGACTTAACAAATTACACATCACTATGAATGATCTCGTCATAAATGATAGGGAAACCCGCACATCTATCGTTTAGAAAATATGTTGTTTTTCCCCTGGTCTAAATAGCCACTGCCTTAAAAAAAGCTGGTGGTAATAATGGTGTAATAATAAAACTATAAAAATAGGTAATTACAGACTGTTTTTACATTTACAGTCTATGATGACCTATTTTTGTATAATTGTTTAGCCATTGTTCCTGGCTAAATAGGATTAATTTAACTATTCAAGTTTTAAATGATTTAATCATGTTTTATTAATATTCATAAAAGCAGACATTAAATATTCAAGTGTTTATAGCACAATTCAGTCTATCTAATGTTGGTCTGTAGCTAGTTTTTACCAGAATGCTTTTGAATGAGGGATCTGAAAGGTATCTAGACCGAATGACCTATACGTAACTTACTGAACGGGTCAGATCGGATCCGCGGCGGATCAGCTGCTTTATAAACGGGTCCAGATCGGATCCGAGGTGGATCAGCTGCTTTATAAACGGGTCCAGATCGGATCCGCGGCGGATCAGCTGCTTTATTAACGGGTCCAGATCGGATCCGCGGCGGATCAGCTGCTTTATAAACGGGTCCAGATTGGATCCGAGGTGGATCAGCTGCTTTATAAACGGGTCCAGATCGGATCCGCGGCGGATCAGCTGCTTTATTAACGGGTCCAGATCGGATCCGCGGCGGATCAGCTGCTTTATTAACGGGTCCAGATCGGATCCGCGGCGGATCAGCTGCTTTATAAACGGGTCCAGATCGGATCCGAGGTGGATCAGCTGCTTTATAAACGGGTCCAGATCGGATCCGAGGCGGATCAGCTGCTTTATAAACGGGTCCAGATCGGATCCGAGGTGGATCAGCTGCTTTATAAACGGGTCCAGATCGGATCCGCGGCGGATCAGCTGCTTTATTAACGGGTCCAGATCGGATCCGCGGCGGATCAGCTGCTTTATAAACGGGTCCAGATCGGATCCGAGGTGGATCAGCTGCTTTATAAACAGGTCCAGATCGGATCCGCGGCGGATCAGCTGCTTTATTAACGGGTCCAGATCGGATCCGAGGCGGATCAGCTGCTTTATAAACGGGTCCAGATCGGATCCGAGGCGGATCAGCTGCTTTATAAACGGGTCCAGATCGGATCCGAGGTGGATCAGCTGCTTTATAAACGGGTCCAGATCGGATCCGCCGCGGATCAGCTGCTTTATTAACGGGTCCAGATCAGATCCGCGGCGGATCAGCTGCTTTATAAACGGGTCCAGATCGGATCCGAGGTGGATCAGCTGCTTTATAAACGGGTCCAGATCGGATCCGCGGCGGATCAGCTGCTTTATTAACGGGTCCAGATCAGATCCGCGGCGGATCAGCTGCTTTATAAACGGGTCAAGATCGGATCTGCAGTGGATCAGCTGCTTTATAAACGGGTCCAGATCGGATCCGCGGCAGATCAGCTGCTTTATAAACGGGTCCAGATCAGATCCGCGGCGGATCAGCTGCTTTATAAACGGGTCCAGATCAGATCCGCGGCGGATCAGCTGCTTTATAAACAGGTCCAGATCGGATCCGCGGCGGATCAGCTACTTTTTCAGTGGGTATGGGGCGGGAATGCCCCAGATCTGGTCTGGATCCGCAATCCTTATCTGTTACGGATCCGCTGCGCTGTGCAAGTGGACTCCGTTCCGGACCCAATTTGAGGATCCGTTCTGGAGCTTGTGATACCTCCGGGGCGGGTCCGTTCTGGAGTCAGTTTGCTATCTGGGTAGTCTTCACATGAGGGCTTTGTAAACACGAGAGCGGGACCTACATCTATGTTACCAGTTGATTACGTCATCCTTGGCACCTCGCAGAGCTGAGCAAGTTGAACAATTAAGCTTGAAATGTATATTCGTTTTTTTTAAATGACTGATCGTTTGACTAGATAAGACCCTATTCCTAATCTGGGATCACGCAGAGGCTATGAAGGCCTTTGAAACGGCGTTGCAGAGCTCTCAAGTCTCACGCATTGGGCGTGAGACACACGCATTTCAACCCGTTCACACGCTCACACGCCACACCTTGTATTTCTCACGCAGAGAAATCGCCAGGGTAACACACGCCATTAGAGGAATCAAGCGAGTTCCCCGTAGAGTTCTGACGGCCCTGCCACTCACCAGTTAATCTAATAAAAATAGAGACCGAACAGCCAATCATAAAATAGATATGCTGTATCTGGGTAAGATACAGATATTCCCTCCACCCAATAACGTTTACGTTCTGATTCCAACGTCACATTCTGTGATTCACGCCACAGAATCGCTCATTGAATCAAATGCTCGCTGAAGAACCGTTAGTTGGCAACTAGAAGCCCCGACAGACGCAGAGACATAAAGATAACGGTGTTAAGTAAAGTTTCTGACAGCACTTTGTGTTTTCTGTTCTTAATCCCTCAAAAAAACTTAAAGGAAGCCTTGTCTCAATCATGATTTGCATGAAATGCATTTTGCAATCGCTCTCACTCAGTGAACATCTGTGCTCACCTGCACTCGTGAATGCGGTGATGGACAGCTGTCCTCAATCGACTGCTGTTTGGATGTGATTTTTTTTAACTCACTTTCATTCATTAATTTATTAAAAGTAACTCCATTTTGTAAGATAATTTTCATCTAAGTAATTCCAAACATCACGAGGCAGACGACATAGTGATCAAATACAGTCGAGTTATTACCCTGCTCCACAGCACCACCCAGTGGATTTGGTTATAACTGCGAGATTTAGAGGGATTTATAATGGATTCGCTGCATTTACTGATGTCTGATTGCGAAGCAATATAGTAAAATTTCAATATTATTTTTATTTTTCGAACATTAATTACAGATCAAATATATTTGTGCTCACCCCTATTTATGGAAGCTGAAGTGTAGCGATATAAAATTTGCAATGCAATATGTAAAATGGCAATGCATTTCAAAATTTACATTTACATTTTCCATACCATGTGTGCAACATTTGGAACAAAATAATAATTCAAATTGAATGATATAATTTACATTTGCTATTTCCTACACTAGTTTTAACATAAAATGTAAACATAAATTGTATATTGTAGGCTAATACTTTATATAAGTTGCAAAATTAAAATTAAAATGTATTACAGAAATAATTAGATGTGTTTAACATGTTCAAGCAATTCCAAAAATTATGCCACGTCACCGCACTAGCCATTATTTTTAATGGAAAGGAGACATAGGTGTTATTCAAGCATTAATACAATTTTGCATAGTGGAAAACAATTTTTTTTTTACATTTTGTTATTTTAACTGAATTCAGAAATGCTTTTGAAATTAAAAACTTTGCTTTTAATAAACAAAATACACATTTGAAATAAAGACTGTTTGAAGTTGGGTTCTCCGTTCCCTGAATCTACAGCCTTTGTTGTTATTTTGAGTCTACACAAATAAAAGTAGACAGTTTATAATTATGTCTTGTACTTAGCCTATCTGTATGGCTAAAAAATGATGGTGTATTGCTGTGGGAGTTGTTTCCGCTGTCATAAAGAGAGGAAAAAATACAACTATACTTATATAGCAAACAATAATCATAGGCAGCTTGTCTAAGATTATTTGAGAGTAAAATAATCTCTGTTGTAAGCCACAGCTCACTTCAGCGCGACTGTGCTCATGTTAAGGTGCCACCAACCTCTGGGCTGAAGGCCTCAAAAACCTGCTACCAACACCAATAAACAACACTAACCATTCTCTCTCTCTCTCTCTCTCTCTCTCTCTCTCTCACACACACACACACAAACACACACACGCACACTAATTAAATACATATTTATTTTATTTGTACGAATTTGTCATTTTTCATATCAGACCCCCGTACCCAGCCAAACCCCCGTTGCTGCCGCCACGGCTGAAATCTCACTCTGAACTCAGTTCAAAACTTGAGAGCCCTGGCGTTGATTTGGACCTTCAACATTTTGGTTGCAACTGAAAAGCATTATATGATGAACAATCCTGGAATGTTTTCTTCAAGAAACTTAATTTCTTTTCCACTGAAGAAATAAAGACATGAACATCTTGGATGAAATGGGGGTGAGTAAATTATCAGTCAATTTTCATTTTGGGGTGAACTAATCCATTAATTATCTTTGATTGATGGCCATTACAGTGTGTTCAGTGTATTTTGTTGTTGTTTTTGGGTTTTGTTTTTTTCCTGCGCTAAGTTCAGTTTGCTATCAAGTTGGAATTGTAAATTACTCATGTGGAGTATAATTTGGTTATTTCATTTTGTGTTGAAATAAAAGTGTTTCCATCACAAATTTGTGCATGTCATTGATTGAAATCATATATGGTTAATATATGCAGAGATGTTGTAATATTGACTGAAATCATGTATGATTATTATATGTAGTTTATATGTATATTATATAAACTTGAAGAGCTAACACACCATTTCCCTATTAAACAAATATGAAATCTGTATAAAAAGCATATAAACAAATCACACAAAATATAAATAAATCCTATATGACTTTAATATGACTAGAATATGATTCAGTATAAGAACTTTATATGATTTGTATATGAATATCAGATATTTTCTACTAATACCATATACCATAGCATACTGTTTACATGTAAAACTCATATAAGATTTTTGCAGTATTCATACATGACCCAAAAGTTTTCTGTGTGTTTTTTAGTATGAAATGGGCCATAAACGGTCTGATTTTGTGTATGACATATATGGGACTTACATTAAACATATAAGATAATTCTGAGTAATTTAAGTAAGGAACATATATGGTCGCTATATATGAACCATATAGGTTTTTTTCATATGGGGAACTAAGTTTTAAAGAAAAATTGAAGGCGTCTCGAAAGACTTTAAAAAAAAACCTCCCTTCTTGTGCATTCCATGGCTTTTTCGGACTCGGTAGTGGAATATAAGGAAGCACTTAACATTGCACGCTCTGACTATCTTTCTACTGTCATTAACAAAGCTAAATGCAAACCAAAAGCTCTCTTTTCTGAAATAAGCAAACTGGTCAAACCCTCATCCGTAGCTATAACTGGCTCGGTTAATCTGTGTGAAAGTTTTCAGTCATTTTTTACACAAAAAATTGATAACATTTATAAATCTTTTTCTCCAATTTCCTCTTCCTGTTTAGATCCATGTCTGATAGGTCATTCACTAGACACTTTTTTACTCACTAATACATCTGTGGTTGAACAACTGATTATCAAATCTAATTCTACCACCTGCACACTTCATCCTATCCCCACTTACCTTCTAAAAACACTTCTGCCTTCACTTATTCAACCCATTACCCATATTATAAATAGATCTCTCTCTCCACTGGTTATGTTCCGCATGATCTAAAAGTAGCAGCTGTCACTCCAATACTAAAGAAGTCTGGCCTTGATAACACCATTCAGAATAATTACAGACCAACATCTAACCTCCCTTTCATTGCCAAATTGCTTGAGAAGATCGTCATAGTACAACTGCAGTCTCATCTAGAGCAAAATAATCTTTTTGAACCACTTCAATCGGGTTTCCGTCCCTATCACAGTACTGAAACAGCTCTTTTAAAAGTGCTAAACGACCTCCTCCTGATTTCTGATTCTGGTGCACACAGTGTACTTGTTCTGCTCGATCTCAGTGCGGCCTTTGACACTGTGTGCCACTCCGCGCTCCTTTCGCGACTATCTGCGATAGGCATCACTGGTGCTGCTCTTCAGTGGTTGACCTCGTATCTAACAGATAGACAACAGTTTGTAAGAATAGGTAAAGATCGATCAAGTACTGTTACTATCACTCATGGTGTACCTCAAGGTTCTGTACTTGGTCTCCTCTTATTCCTCATTAATGTACTGCCACTAGGTCAGATAATCAGACGACATGGTCTTTACTTTCACAGTTATGCTAATGATATTCAGATTTATTTCACAGTTAAACCCAATTTAACTCATCCTTCCGATTCTGTTAACTCATGCCTTCAGTGTCACGTCACAGACAAGGGAAAAGGGTGCGAGGACTCAAGTGCAGAAAATGATATATTTATTTATAACAAAAATAAACATAAACAGAAAACAAAACCCACGAGGGGGCAAAATACATAATCAAAAACCATGAACTGAAGACATACCACACAGGGAACCGGGAGACGATGACGAGACATATACACAAGGATCCAACACAGACTGACAAACACAAGGAGCTTATAAGGGGAAGAAATCAAGAGGGAACAGGTGGGGCAAATTAACCAATAATCAGATAACAAGAAGGGCGGGGTTGACAGTAGACCGGAGACATGACAAAACCCACATGTGCACACAAGACAGGACAGGCAAGTGACATTCAGGAACTTAAAACCTGGATGACTGATAACTTCCTACAATTAAATACTGATAAAACGGAAATCTTGTTGATTGCCCCTAAATCTCAAAATTTGCAACATGATGACATTTTCATTAATATTGCTTCCGTTACAGTCATTCCACAATGTGCGTCCACTGGTCCTGATAGGATCAGACCATGTCCATCTTATCACAGCAGATAGGCCAGTCCGCCAAGGAACGAAAGGTGGTCCGGTTGCAGTGCACACAGCCTTGGGGTGGGCCCTACAAGGGGCTGAGGAGAGCACACCAAGCCACAACTCAGTGCAGCAGTGTCTTTTTGTGTCAACTGGCTGCTCCAATGACTTGCTCTGTCGTAATAATGAGAAGTTATGGCAACTTGACGTACTGCCTTATCGAAATGAGAAACTGGTGATTCGCTCCAATGAAGACCAAGAGGGAATTAAACTTCTTGATTGCCGAACGCAGAGAATTAAGGTTGGAGAAGTCAAACGCTATACCACCCCCCTCCTGCGCAGGCCTGGTGCTCCAAAACTCATAAGCACGATTCAGTCCATCATGCCTAGTCTGAGGAGCACAGAGCAGAAACTTCAGAAAGACCCAGAGAAAACTGCTGTATACTCTGGTGAGAATAATAAGCTCATCAAGGCAGGCTATGTTACTAAGCTCCAACCTGAAGAGGTTACCAAGTCAGAGGAGACCTGGTACATTCCCCACCACCTGGTGTGCCACAATGCTAAATCAAGACTGGTCTTTAATTGTTCATTCAGGTATCAAGGTCTTTCTCTGAATGATCAGCTTCTGCCAGGCCCTGCACTCGGCCCATCATTGTGTGTTGCCTGAATCTTAAAAGGACCCCCAACAGTGGCTGTAAGTGCAGACATTCGCGGAATGTTCCATCAGGTTCGCCTGTTGCCTGAGGACAGACCACTACTCTGCTTCATCTGGCGAGATTTACATTGTGAGAACTGTCCAGACGTCTATGAGTGGCAGGTCTTGCCGTTTGGTACAACCAGCAGCCCATGTTGTGCCATTTTTGCTGTTCAACAGCATGCTCGCAATAACCAAGAGAGTTACCCAGGTGCTCTACAAACAGTGCAGTAGAGTTTTTATGTGGACAACTATCTGGCAAGCTTTCCAGCGGCATCCGAGGCCAAGCTCACAATCGATCAACTGCGCAATCTGCTGTCATAGGGTGGATTTGACTTCAGACAATGGGTCTGGGCATCAGTGATAGCACATCTACCTACGGAAGCAAGGTCCTTAGCTGCAGAACAATGGCTGGTGCAGAACAAGACGGATCCAATGGAGCCAACTTTGGGTCTAAGATGGAATTGTGCTGCTGATACCCTAGGATACCACTATCGTCCCATTGAACATGCCGCATTAACGATGAGAACAGCTTATCAAGTGGTAGCAACGCAGTATGATCCCTTAGGCTTCATTGTGCCTTTCTTTTTGCCCAAAATTGCTCATCCAACAGCTATGGTCCAAAAAAAGAGATTGGGATGACCCAAACTTGCCTCCAGATCTCCATGCTGCCTGGAACTCCTGGGAAAAAGAGTTAAAGCATCTTAGTGCTATAACCATTCCTTGCTGTTACTCATCAGTCCCTGATGATGTTCAACGGAAATATGACCTCCATGTGTTTTGCGACGCATCCGAGAGGACGTATGGGGCAGTGGCTTACTAAGTAGAATACACAGAAGATGACGTTCATACTTCCTTCGTCATGGCTAGATCGAGAGTTGCTCCCAAGAGGCAGCAGTCCATGCCTTGCTTGGAACTGTGTGCAGCATTGGCGGGAGCCCAGCTTGCAAAGCCTTTGAATGATGAGATAACACTCACTATCCAGCAGACAATTCTCTGGACAGATTCCACAACTGTGCTGGAGTGGCTTCAGTCGGACTCTTGTAGGTTTAAAGTCTTCGTTGGGACACGAGTCTCAGAAATACAGGAGTTGACAGAACACAGTGCGTGGTGGTACGTGGACACACAGCAGAACTCAGCAGATGATAATACAAGACGTAAACCACTCTTAAGTTTTACAGTGCCTGGTCGCTGGAGTCATGGACCATCATTTCTAAAACTGCGTTCTGAGCACTGGCCAAAGAGACCTGAACGGACAAAATCAGAAGAGTTACCTGAACTGAAGAGTCTCACTATCTGCTGCTTAACCACTATGGAACCAGATCGAACCCGTCTAGATGCCACTCAGTTCAGCACATGGAAAGAGTTAGTGGAAGCAACTAGACAAGCATGTCAAAAGGTGACAGAGGATTCGTCAAACACTCAGCTCATCGATCATCGTGAAGCAGAATTGGTCCTACTGAGAGAGTGTCAAGCTCAGAGGAAATAGCAGCCCTCAGAACACACAAACTTCTACCAAGCCACAGTCGACTAATGTGTCTAGCTCCAGAGTGTACTCAGAGTTGGAGGACGATTACGGAGACTGGAAAGCCCAAATGTTAAACAAATTCATCCAATAGTGCTAGATCCACAGCATCCAGCAACGGAGTTACTCATTAAAGACTTAAATGACGAGTGCTTGTTGCACCCAGGTACTGAACGAGTGTATGCGGAAATACGGAGACAATACTGGATCTTGCGGGGATGCCAAGCTGTTAAACACCACCAGATTAACTGTGTATCCTGTCAACGATGGCGAGCTCAGCCCAAAGAAGGCAGATTTGCCACCAGAGCGGCTCAGACTTCTCTGCCCACCATTTTACTCGACAGGAGTGGACTGTTTCGGCCCGTATCATGTCAAAATAGGCAGAAGGATTGAAAAACGTTGGAGTGTCATTTTCAAATGCCTCACCACAAGAGCATTTCACATAGAGCTTCTCAATTCCATTGATGTGGACGCTTTTCTGCTTGCTCTTAGGCGATTTATAGCCAGACGTGGCAGACCAAAGGAGATCAGGTCGGATTGTGGCACAAACTTTCGTGGTGCTGAACGAGAACTGCGAGAAGCCTTTGCAGCGATGGAATCCCAATTAAAAGAGCAGTTAGCAGATTACCAGATCCTCTTCAATCCACCTAATGCTCCTCATTTTGGTGGTGTTTGGGAGCGAGAGGTCCGCTCTATTAAATCTGCTCTCCAGGTAGCAGTGGGAAGTCAGTCCATCTCTGAAGATATCCTGTCTACAGTCTTGGTAGAAGTAGAGGGTATTTTGAATTCAAAACCCTTAGGATACATCTCATCAGACATTGCAGACCTCGACGCCATTACACCAAACCTTCTCCTCACGGGGCGGCGGGATGCATCACTTCCACTGGTGGCATATGCCTCAGGAGAAATGGGACGACGCAGATGGCGACATTGTCAAAATCTTGTGGATCAGTTTTGGTCTCAATTTACAAGGAACTACTTACCCACGCTCCAGACAAGCCAGAAATGGCACAAACCATCGGACAATCTGGCAGTAGGCGCAGTGGTCTTAATTATTGATCCACAACTTCCCAGAGCTCAGTGGCCTATTGGGAAAGTGGTTAAGACCGTGGTCAGTAAGGATGGATGTGTGAGAACAGCAGATGTCCTTGTCAGGGGCAAAGTGTCCACCAGGCCAGTTGCCCGCATCATTATGTTGCCTGCTCTTGAGGAAGACAACAAAGACTCTTAAAGAATTTTCTTAACTGGCACATTTGCTGCTCAAATGTGTGTGTGTGTGTGTGGGGGGGGGGGGGGGGGGGGCTGTTGTGAATTCTTTACTTATATGGGTTTCAGTATTATATACAGCTGTATTTGATATATTCAGGGTTGTTATGTAAAATACTTAATACATAAGGTAGGAACATACTACGCAATTTTTAGTGGATACCGTTTTTGGCGTAAGTGATGCGTTCTCTGTTACGTGCACGGAGCTGTAAATATATGACGCATTTTCCACCCATGCAGCATCTCTGAGTGCAGGACAAAGTTATTGACGCCGTAAGTTCATTTCCTGACTGTATTATTTGTAATACTAGATGTTTATACTGCTGAGACTGTCTCTAGTATTAAGCCTCTTATTCGCGGGTGTTTCGCGATCTTTATGATTATTAGTTCGCCACGTGAAACGCACATGGAAGTGCCGCTAGCATCGCATCTTAACCTACTGATATTGGTTATAACCCGTTTAGTTATGAGAATGATCATCAGATATTCTATATCTGTTATACTTTAATACCATAATGAGGATGGTGTGATGTATGTTAAGTTGATTATATGCTCTTTTTATATGGAGTTTATTTCCTTGTTCTTATTCTGCTAAACAGAGTATGAGAGAGCTGTTAATATTGTTTAGTTTGTAGTTTGCTGTTTTATCACAACAGTAAGTGGACGTTTAAGTTTGACATTCAGTTATTTATTTCTGTTTAATTTGTTTCTTACAGAAACTACCTCAGTTGTATACTACCATGTGTACAAGGTTAACTTGCACTAATAAAAGCTGGAAACTATCTGATGACTCCTCCTCTCTGATCAGAGTGCTGAAGTGGTAAACACTATTAAAAAATCGGCATTCAGTGGGGCAATCCCCAACATATTACATCTGGAGAAAAGGGGCATAGTAGGTGCCCTTTAAGCAGTGGTGGGCTGTCAGGGCCAGCAGGGCCTTCTCTGCTGGCCCTGTCAAAATCATATACATATATATATATATATATATATATATATATATATATATATATATATATATATATATATATATATATATATATATAATATTTCCAGAAAGAATGTATTTATTTTTGGCGTATTTTCCATATGTCATCATCTAAACGCATCACAGCCCCGAGGACCAGCACTAGTAGAATAGCTTGCCTTCCATTGAAGCTGCTATTTTCCATTGGACCATAGCTTTGACTGACGTGGGTCATTAGCCAATCAAAATTTGATGTGTAGTGATAGAACGGCCCAGAGGCCCAGCGATGTGTCGGTGTGCTACCCCCTGCTGATGTCATCAGCCGTCTGAACTTTTCGCGGGTTGTGAGAATTCTGTGTGAAATAAACTATGGCCGCCGCGGATGACGGGCTGCGTGCGAATGATGTCAAGCCGGTAATGTTAGCTAACAAGCGGTGTTTTTTCTGTTAAAGAGTATTTGTGCCAGCTGATTTTTGATTCTTTCACCATTTGCCTAAACGGTGACACGTGAGTGCAGTATCATCAATAAATAGTCAAATTGCCTTTTTGTCTCGCGTTTACTTTTTGCTTGCCCCCTTCCCAACGAACACTATGAAAGCAAAGTTCGTAGTAGTATTGCGTACAGTGCATTATTGTATTGTGTGTGTGTGTGTGTGTGTGTGGACACACATGTTTATTATGACACAGGTATTACAAGGAGAGGGTGAAATATGAGGACATTGGCCATGTCCCCACTTTTCAAAATGTTTATAAATCATAGTTACAGGATGAGGTTTTTTTAGAAAGTAAAAATGCTGAATGTTTCCTGTGGGTAGGTTTAGGGGCAGGGGCAGTGTAGGGGGATAGAAAATACGGTTTGTACAGTATAAAAACCATTGCGCCTATGGAATGTCCCCATATGTCACAAAAACAAACGTGTGCGTGTGTGTGTGTGTTGTTATGGTGACGGCATGGGGCTTGTTGATCGTGTGTGTGTGTGTGTGTGTGTGTTGTTATGGCGTGGGGCGTGTTGATCGTTAGCGAAGGCCCTGACTCAAACCCCACGGTACGCTACTGCCTTTAAGTGACCCTGGTTAGCATCTTATGACAGGGTTCACATGTGATTCATGAAACATATTTGTTTGCAGCCAATCCCATGGTACGAATAATTGTGCCTCGATAAATGTGACAGCTCAAAACAATTCATTTGAACATCACGCCCTAAAAACTCACCGTTTAGAAGCCTCACCCCGAGTTTAGAGAAACATAACCTGGCCACGAAGAGGACGTCACAAAAGAGAAACTGATCATACTCCAAAAACATCCCTTAACCTCGCAACTGCAAATAACTACATAAATGCATTTATTAAATACCGGTAAATAAAATAAAACATTAACAAACATTATAGAAACTCTATAGCGGCATTTCATTTCCCCTCACTACACAGCAATTCCTGAAATTAAATTGTTTTCAGAACAGTACAAGAAAGAAATTAGCTATAAAATATATATTACATTTTTTAAATAAAATTAGATTATAAGTTGATCTTAGTGGCATTCATTACAAACAACACGTTAAACCAAAATGAATTTATTTAAAGCCAAAATAAAACGGCATTGGGCTCTTTTCTCTCATTCAGCAATAATTCAAATACACTTCTATATTTGCCATGAAACATTAGGTTTCAGCACAAAGACACACTCGATCTTCTGTTCGATCATGAGATGAGGAAGTTTAAATAAAATCATCAGAATTACTTCACAACTGCATTAAAGTCACCAATGACACATGAACACTCAATTCCTGACAAAAATAAACCAAATACACAATGAAGCAAAATATACAACGAAGAAAAGAAATTAGTTAAAGAAAATCAACCAAAATACAAACAATCACACTCCCCTTGTAAACACACACACACAGGACAGCACTCTTCTTCCTGTTAAATTGGCGGTTGATAACATTAGTGGTTTATCGTGTGCACTGCCACAGGGTCGACAGCACAGTTCAAACCCAGCGCCAGTGTTAAGCGATGAAGGAACCGTCAAGCTGTTCACCTCTACATTAATCCAGCAGCAGAACAGCAGCGCCCCGCTGTCAGCGAACAAACCGCTGCTAACCCGGTAACAATACGGCATACACTGCACGTCTGAAATAACACACTCATAATCAAACACATATGATATCAGATCCTGACACATTAATACAAAGAAACTACCGTCAAACGTCTAGATTCAAACGAGTGATGACAAACTAGACAGACAGACAGACAGACAGACAGACAGACAGACAGACAGACAGACAGACAGGTAGGTAGGTAGGTAGGTAGGTAGGTAGGTAGGTAGGTCGATCGATCGATCGATCGATAGATAGACAGACAGATAGTCTCCTCTGACTCCTCAACACAGTTTCACTGATGCTCCAGACCAAAGCCCAAACCCAGGATAGAGTGTGTGTGTGAATGTGATCTGGACTGAGTGGATGAGCCTCACTGTGTCTCCAGAGACGCTGTAGAAGGACAGAGTTCCTGCTCTGAGATCCACATACACTCCTACTCTATAGATATCAGCATACTCTCCTCTACTGGGATCTGTTCTAATGCTGATGGGCTTTACAGGGAGATTAGTGCTTATGTTATTGTAACTGAACGAGTAACTGGAAGTGGAGGAAGAGCAGTTCAAAGTCCAGGACTGATCATTACGTCCAAGCACACACTCAATACCCCGTCCCTTCCTGCTGATGCTCTTATATGACACTGATATCCACACAACACCTCTCCACTCAATCTCCCAGTAGCAGCGTCCACACACACTCTCTCCACACACACTCTCTCTACACAACACTTGAGGCATATCAAATCTGTCTGGATGATCAGGATACGGCTGCTCTGTGTCAGTGAGTGTAATCACTCTGTTCGCCTCAGACAGACGGTGTTCTTTATTTACTGTGTTCGGGTCCAGAGTGAACTTCTGATAATCTGATAAAGAGAAAACATCACAGTCAGGAATTATGAATCTCATCTGATAATGAACACTGGAAAACATTAACATTATTCTTACAGAAACTCTCTTGAGTTGAGATCTGACAGTTTCCCCAAACTCATCTCCAGCAGCAGATCTGAGCCTGATTTATGATTCTTATCCTGTCTATAAATCTCATCTCATCTGTAGCTCAGCGCTCGACTCTCAGGTCTGAGCCTGATTTATGATTCTTATCCTGTCTATAAATCTCATCTCATCTGTAGCTCAGCGCTCGACTCTCAGGTCTGAACCTGATTTATGATTCTTATCCTGTCTATAAATCTCATCTCATCTGCAGCTCAGTGCTCAACTCTCAGGTCTGAGCCTGATTTATGATTCTTATCCTGTCTATAAATCTCATCTCATCTGTAGCTCAGCGCTCGACTCTCAGGTCTGAACCTGATTTATGATTCTTATCCTGTCTATAAATCTCATCTCATCTGTAGCTCAGTGCTCAACTCTCAGGTCTGAGCCTGATTTATGATTCTTATCCTGTCTATAAATCTCATCTCATCTGTAGCTCAGCGCTCGACTCTCAGGTCTGAGCCTGATTTATGATTCTTATCCTGTCTATAAATCTCATCTCATCTGTAGCTCAGCGCTCGACTCTCAGGTCTGAACCTGATTTATGATTCTTATCCTGTCTATAAATCTCATCTCATCTGCAGCTCAGCGCTCGACTCTCAGGTCTGAGCCTGATTTATGATTCTTATCCTGTCTAAATCTCATCTCATCTGTAGCTCAGCGCTCGACTCTCAGGTCTGAGCCTGATTTATGATTCTTATCCTGTCTATAAATCTCATCTCATCTGTATCTCAGCACTTGACTCTCAGGTCTGTTGCCAAGCAACCAATGACATTTGTTATTAAAATCTTCTTTCATTCTCATTTCATTTCATTCTGTGCTAGCTCGGACTGAAATCACCATGGTTACCAAACAGATCAGATGGAATCATAAAGTGTGTGTGTGTGTGTGTGTGTGTGTGTGTGTGTGTGTGTGTGTGTGTGTGTGTGTGTGTTATGGGGACAAAATGTCCCCACAAAGATGGCAATATCTGAAATCCTTGTCCTTGTGGGGACATTTTTAGGTCCCCATGAGGAAAACATCTTATAAATCACACAGAAGGAGTTTTTCTGAGAAAGTAAAAATGCAGAATGTTTCCTGTGATGGGTAGGTTTAGGGGCAGGGGCAGTGTAAGGGGATAGACAATACGGTAGGTACAGTATAAAAACCATTACGCCTATGGAGAGTCCCTGTAAACCACATAGACCAACGTGTGTGGGTGTGTGTGGGCATGTTTTTGTGAAATATGAGGACACAAATGTGTATGACACAGGTATTACAGGAGAGGGTGAAATATGAGGACATTACCAAAAGGCTTATGAATCATACTGTGTGTGTGTGTGTGTGTGTGTGTGTGTGTGTGTGTGTGTGTGTGTGTGTGTGTGTGTGTGTGTGTGTGTGTGTGTGTGTGTGTGTGTGTGTCTGAGTGAGTGAGTGTGTGTGTGCGTGTGTGTTTAGACGTACATTTGTGTAGTCCTGCAGTAATCCTGATCTTTCCTCCATGATCCACACTACAAAACACACACAGTGACAGTTAATCAGTGAACACACACACACACACACACACACACACACACACACACACACACACACACACACACACACACACACACACACACACACACTTTCTCTCACTCACACACAATCACCACAACACACAGACCTGCCAACCTTGAAGAAATTTGATGAGTACTACCCCTCCCCCCCACGCGGGCCCCCAGCGCGCACCGACAGCCCACCGCCAATGTGCGCTTCACCGTTGCCCACCCGCCAGTCAGAAATCTATGAACTCCATAATACATAATATGCACATAATATACTTTCACCAATTAAGATGTATTAGTTACTCCATAACCAAATACAAGTAGACCATAAATGTTATTGCTACAAATGCTACAAATTCAAATTAAATACAATTACTGCAATAACTCCCAGCATCGAATTGAAAATAATCCTTGCATCACAGCCCATTCCATCATTGTGTTCATGATATTATAGAAAGGCTGATGATGGTGAATCATCATACAAAAATAGAACCAAAGACAGCCTAAACAAAAATAGAACCAAAGACAGCCTAAACACAAATAGAACCAAAGACAGCCTAAACACAAATAGAACCAAAGACAGCCTAAACACAAATAGAACCAAAGACAGCCTAAACACAAACAGAACCAAATTCAGCCTAAACACAAACAGAACCAAATACCGCCTAAACACAAATAGAACCAAAGACAGCCTAAACACAAACAGAACCAAATACAGCCTAAACACAAACAGAACCAAATACAACCTAAACACAAACACAACCAAAGACAGCCTAAACACAAATAGAACCAAATACAGCCTAAACACAAACACAACCAAAGACAGCCTAAACACAAATAGAACCAAAGACAGCCTAAACACAAATAGAACCAAAGACAGCCTAAACACAAACACAACCAAAGACAGCCTAAACACAAATAGAACCAAATTCAGCCTAAACACAAACAGAACCAAATACCGCCTAAACACAAATAGAACCAAAGACAGCCTAAACACAAACAGAACCAAATACAGCCTAAACACAAACAGAACCAAATACAGCCTAAACACAAACACAACCAAAGACAGCCTAAACACAAATAGAACCAAATACAGCCTAAACACAAACACAACCAAAGACAGCCTAAACACAAATAGAACCAAAGACAGCCTAAACACAAATAGAACCAAAGACAGCCTAAACACAAACAGAACCAAAGACAGCCTAAACACAAACACAACCAAAGACAGCCTAAACACAAACAGAACCAAATACAGCCTAAACACAAACACAACCAAAGACAGCCTAAACACAAATAGAACCAAAGACAGCCTAAACACAAATAGAACCAAAGACAGCCTAAACACAAATAGAACCAAAGACAGCCTAAACACAAACAGAACCAAAGACAGCCTAAACACAAATAGAACCAAATACAGCCTAAACACAAACAGAACCAAATACAGCCTAAACACAAACACAACCAAAGACAGCCTAAACACAAATAGAACCAAAGACAGCCTAAACACAAATAGAACCAAAGACAGCCTAAACACAAATAGAACCAAAGACAGCCTAAACACAAATAGAACCAAAGACAGCCTAAACACAAACACAACCAAAGACAGCCTAAACACAAATAGAACCAAATTCAGCCTAAACACAAACAGAACCAAATACCGCCTAAACACAAATAGAACCAAAGACAGCCTAAACACAAACAGAACCAAATACAGCCTAAACACAAACAGAACCAAATACAGCCTAAACACAAACACAACCAAAGACAGCCTAAACACAAATAGAACCAAAGACAGCCTAAACACAAATAGAACCAAAGACAGCCTAAACACAAATAGAACCAAAGACAGCCTAAACACAAACAGAACCAAAGACAGCCTAAACACAAACAGAACCAAATACAGCCTAAACACAAACAGAACCAAATACAGCCTAAACACAAATAGAACCAAAGACAGCCTAAACACAAACAGAACCAAATACAGCCTAAACACAAACACAACCAAAGACAGCCTAAACACAAATAGAACCAAAGACAGCCTAAACACAAACACAACCAAAGACAGCCTAAACACAAACAGAACCAAATACAGCCTAAACACAAACACAACCAAAGACAGCCTAAACACAAATAGAACCAAAGACAGCCTAAACACAAACACAACCAAAGACAGCCTAAACACAAACAGAACCAAATACAGCCTAAACACAAATAGAACCAAAGACAGCCTAAACACAAATAGAACCAAAGACAGCCTAAACACAAACACAACCAAATTCAGCCTAAACACAAACAGAACCAAAGACAGCCTAAACACAAACAGAACCAAATTCAGCCTAAACACAAACAGAACCAAAGACATCCTAAACACAAATAGAACCAAAGACAGCCTAAACACAAACGCAACCAAAGACAGCCTAAACACAAACAGAACCAAATTCAGCCTAAACACAAACAGAACCAAAGACAGCCTAAACACAAATAGAACCAAAGACAGCCAAACACAAACAGAACCAAATACAGCCTAAACACAAATAGAACCAAAGACAGCCTAAACACAAATAGAACCAAAGACAGCCTAAACACAAACAGAACCAAATACAGCCTAAACACAAATAGAACCAAAGACAGCCTAAACACAAACAGAACCAAATACAGCCTAAACACAAATAGAACCAAAGACAGCCTAAACACAAATAGAACCAAAGACAGCCTAAACACAAACACAACCAAAGACAGCCTAAACACAAATAGAACCAAATACAGCCTAAACACAAATAGAACCAAATACAGCCTAAACACAAATAGAACCAAAGACAGCCTAAACACAAATAGAACCAAAGACAGCCTAAACACAAACAGAACCAAATACAGCCTAAACACAAATAGAACCAAAGACAGCCTAAACACAAATAGAACCAAAGACAGCCTAAACACAAATAGAACCAAAGACAGCCTAAACACAAACAGAACCAAAGACAGCCTAAACACAAACAGAACCAAAGACAGCCTAAACACAAACACAACCAAAGACAGCCTAAACACAAACACAACCAAAGACAGCCTAAACACAAACAGAACCAAAGACAGCCTAAACATAAACAGAACCAAATACAGCCTAAACACAAACAGAACCAAAGACAGCCTAAACACAAATAGAACCAAAGACAACCTAAACACAAACAGAACCAAAGACAGCCTAAACACAAATAGAACCAAAGACAGCCAAACACAAACAGAACCAAATACAGCCTAAACACAAACACAACCAAAGACAGCCTAAAAACAAACAGAACCAAATACAGCCTAAACACAAATAGAACCAAAGACAGCCTAAACACAAATAGAACCAAAGACAGCCTAAACACAAATAGAACCAAAGACAGCCTAAACACAAACAGAACCAAAGACAGCCTAAACACAAACAGAACCAAATACAGCCTAAACACAAATAGAACCAAATACAGCCTAAACACAAACAGAACCAAAGACAGCCTAAACACAAACAGAACCAAAGACAGCCTAAACACAAACACAACCAAAGACAGCCTAAACACAAACACAACCAAAGACAGCCTAAACACAAACAGAACCAAAGACAGCCTAAACACAAACAGAACCAAAGACAGCCTAAACACAAACAGAACCAAATACAGCCTAAACACAAACAGAACCAAAGACAGCCTAAACACAAATAGAACCAAAGACAGCCTAAACACAAACACAACCAAAGACAGCCTAAACACAAAGAGCAAGACATAATAACATAATAACATCTAGCATTCATGCACAAACTATTCACTATAGCACTAGCAAAAGTGTTTGTTTTCCAGTAGATGGCAGCAATCTTCCACTAAACTATGGCACATTTTATATTTTCACTATGAAAACTGAGAAAAGTAGATTTTATTTTATTTGAATTTGACATAAAATGTTGCTATTATATACAGTAAATATTGTTACTAATGTACAATGTAAATTTCATTTAATATTAAATCAAATTAAATATGAATTTAAATTAATAAATTAATTTAATTTAACACAACTAAACAACTGTAGAGTAAAAACATTAATAAAATATTTCCTGATATAAGCTTAAATAAAACTCCCATTTTTTGACAGTTGACCCTTCTTGCAAACGCACATCAGCAAACCTGACCTTACCTGAATAGGCTACTGTACAATTTTATCATTGTAATAAAAAACGTAATTTGGCAAATCATTTCAACATGCTGTTATTTAGCCCACTGCTAATTAATGCCTATTGCAAAAAGAAAGAAAGCTCGAATAAAATAAGTCATTGACATTATAGGCTATTTAACTCTACGCGCTGTCATGTCAGGGTGACGACTAGGACGAGCCTGAAGAAATTAAACCTGTAATTTTGACTGAATCGAAAAGAGAGCGTGTCTTTTTCAGGCAGATAGTGCAAATTATTTTATACCAGCAGGGCAAACAATCATACAAGAAACAAACTATGGAGCAACGATATTAAAACGCTGACTCTATTCATTCACTGAAATTCGCTGCAAGTCCACCGCACAACAGTGCAACGTGCATGTTCACATTTTTTATTGTCCATAGCAACCCCAAAACTCGCCTGCTTGCCTTGCACATCTAATTAATGGGCAAAGTTTTCCGACTATGTTTCTTACCTTCTTTTTTCTTTTTGCTGTGGATGTTATTGAGCTTGAAGAAGTTTATCTCTTGCATTCTTCTGAACATCTCGCGCTGCCATTGCCTGATGTAATTTCTGATATAACGCCATAATCTGTCTATGTTTTAAATGCCTTTTCCCCGAATGAATGGCATCAATGACTGGCTGTTTTAAAATATAACTAGACTAATATCATAACAAAATAACCCAGGCAGTCTCATCTACGAGATCTAGGCCTCCAGCTGGGCTCATAGCTTGCCAAATATTGTTACCAGGCGCTGTAACAATATTTAACAATGTATATATATTTTTCATGTGATTGGTTCAACTGCCACCCGCCCGAATTTAATTAAAATATAATATTCCGTCACGTCATCGGCCCGATCCGCGGCTGTTACCGCCAACCGCGCATCTCTATGAGGCGGTTCAGCCGTGGCATGCAAGCCTGCAGTTATCCGGCCGGCCTCCTTGAGTCCCTGAACACGTGCGGGCGCGAAGCATTTGGCTAGGAGGGGCAGATGGGCGGAGGGTTAAAATGAAGCACTCTGATTGGCCGAAAGCTTTACACACTGTGGCTCACCGGCAGAATCAACGTCATGGATTGCACTGAAACCGGTGTAGATCGAAATTTTACTGTTTAATATTATTTTATATTATTAGTATGTATAATCAGTTAATATCATGTATTTGTATTATTATTCTTTACTAATATTCATTATCATTTGTATAATCATTACTATTTAGTCAGAATGAGTCTGAGCACAGGAGTGTGAGGGACATGGAGAGGAGATAATTTTGAACACAGGAATATGTAGCATAAGTTTTCCAATTATGCACATGTGACTGTAATTCTCTGTAAGGAAGTATTGTGTAGCATGATGTTGTTTTCCTACCAATGCATATGACACATGTCACAAGTTCTGTATAAGACATATTTTGAACAATGAACAACAAGTTTCTCTATGCATATGTTCTAGGGTATATTATGCCGCGTGGAAGCACGAGGTATAGCGCAAACAACCTGTTTATCTAGTAATACAATTGATTTCTCTGTCTGAGCAACCTATAAAATCCAAACTGGGTGTCCAGGAGGACAGAGAAAGCTGGAATGAAGATCATCTCCTAGGAAAATTGTCTTTCTCTCCTATGTCTGATATAAAATTATATAAAATAAATCTCTTGGCAAAATAACTGGTGTCCGGTCCTGTGAATTAAACTACCACGGGGGAAAAGCTTAATTTTTAAGTCTACACCGGCGAAATGCGAGATGCAACAAAATGCGTACCGAGAGAGCAGCGAATCATACAAGCGTACTTAAAGGGGGGGTGGGGTGTGTGTGAAATGCTGTTTCATGCATACTGAGCTTTTTACACTGTTAAAGACTTGGATTCCCATCCTAAACATAGACAAAGTTTCAAAAACTAATGCTGGACGTTTGATGGAGTATTTCGTGTCAAAAATACTCCTTCCGGTTTCTCACAAGTTTCGGAGAGTTTTTTTCGAGGATAGGTCGACTTGACGTTAATAGACCGGAAGGTCCTTGTATGGGCCGTACGGGCTCTTCTCCTGGAAGGGTGCGCGCGCGTGACTAGAGCGAGAGAGGAAATGCACGCCAATAAACACTGCTCTCAGGTGCAGATGCACTCGTCCGTGAACACTTATGATGCGCCGCGCTCCACTTTATTCCTATGGGTGACGTCAAGCGGCTTCCGGGAAGGCAGCGCTGCATTTGAACCGATTTGAACGCAGAAATGACGGGAAGCTTCACAACATCGTGGATTTCCATGGTCAATGCTGTCAGGACTTCACCAAATCATACCAAAGAAGTGTGTTTTTGACGAAGCGGTCGCCGTGATAAAGGTTCGGTCCTGCTTTGGAAGCAGCCGGTGAGTAAATCTGCTTCAAATGTCTGTGCTGTTGGCTATCGTCGCGTGAGTAAACATCAGTAAACGACACGATCGCGTGCTTCATCATTCAAATGCGCTAACGGTTACTCCATTGTTGTTCTATATAACGTTACACTAGTCTGACGTGCAAAATCGTTTTGCTTGCTACTGCTAAGGTTTAGTCGCATACAATAGTCCTCATAAACTGCGTCCTGATGTTGCTGTTTCCTGATGCGGACGTCCTGATGTTGCTATTTCTCCTGTTAAATTTATTTCAGCCTGATTCTGGATCACGTATTAGCTGAATCCGATCAATAGCACACATGGGTTTCTCCACGCTTGAGGACATCACCGCTTTGTGCGCATTCGTCATTCTTTAGCTCCGCCCACACGATACGCCTCCAGCCCCTCGTTTTTTCAGAAAGACTCGGTACAGCCTATATTTCTTTTATAAATATAATAAAACTAAAGACTTTTCGGAGATATTAAGGATGCAATACTACTCTATAGGTACTCAAGTTTGACATGAGATTGACTGAAACTGAGTGCCCCCCCCCCCCTTTAATCAAGCTCTAAATACAGTTTGTTGGGGATCCACGGTATGAAGTGAAGTACCAGTCGTTTGCATATGACCGCCTCCAGCTCAAGTTATGCACATGGTGCTGAACATATCCCATGTTTTATTCCAGTTTTGATATGTAATCGTTGGAAATATGGGTTTAAGAGTCTAAATGCGTGCTGAGTACGAAAAATGCGTACATGTTGGCAGGTCTGCAACACATTCTCTGACACACACACTAACTAACACAAACACTAACACACACACACATTCACTTTCACACTCAGAAAACAGACACACACTCACAAACGCACACTCTCACACACGCTACCACACACAACACACCCTCACACACACACTACACACCTTTTATATACTTTATTTGATTCCACATTAAGTCATTTTCTAGAGGAATGAAATTCTCTGAATGATGGTTAGGGGTAAACGTGCCGATGATAAATAAAAGATTGATCTCTCACACAAAGTTTTATATTATTTTATATGACAAAAGCGTTTAAATAAAGATTTACATCATTAAAATAAAATAAAAATCTTGACGATTGGGCTCTAGGTGGCGCTATAAGCGGTTAAAAAAAATAAAAATGGCTATAATCACCTGACCGTTAGTCCGATTGACTTGTAAATTGGTATGCAGTGTCTTGGTCCAAGGCCCCATGTATGTATATAGAGACATATGAGGACTATAGGTGGCGCTATAACTGTTAAAAAGCTTTAAAACCATGGACTTCCTTTGGTAAATTGCTTGTATTGGCTGTAAATTGTCTTTTCCATCTGTTATCATATAATGTTCAAATCATTTGTTAGATCTCCTCATTCTGACTCTGTAGGTCAGTGGTCAGCAATTGGCGACCCGCGGGCCAAAAGTGTCGCGTCAGCGATAATATCTGGCCCACGCCGAATCTGCCGAATCCGGCTGATTGTTTTGATTGCGGCTGGTTCTGAAACATATCTGTCAGTGTAACGGAGGCAAACTGATGAGAACTGTGCACATAAAACTGCCGTCATTTCAAGAGACACTCGTCTAGTGGCCAGCTATAAAATATGCAGCATTTAGCCTTCATCATTAGAGCGTCCGGCTCCTGTGCGGAAAGACTCGAGTTTGAGCCTCATCATTAGAGCGTACGGCTCCCGTGCGGAACGACTCGAGTTTGAGCCTCATCATTAGAGCGTCCGGCTACCGTGCGGAAAGACCCGAGTTTGAGCCTCATCATTAGAGCGTCCGGCTCCCGTGTGGAAAGACCCGAGTTTGAGCCTCATCATTAGAGCGTCCGGCTCCTGTGCGGAAAGACTCGAGTTTGAGCCTCATCATTAGAGCGTCCGGCTCCCGTGCGGAAAGACTCGAGTTTGAGCCTCATCATTAGAGCGTCCGGCTCCCGTGCGGAAAGACCCGAGTTTGAGCCTCATCATTAGAGCGTCCGGCTCCCGTGCGGAAAGACCCGAGTTTGAGCCTCATCATTAGAGCGTCCGGCTCCTGTGCGGAAAGACTCGAGTTTGAGCCTCATCATTAGAGCGTCCGGCTCCCGTGCGGAAAGACCCGAGTTTGAGCCTCATCATTAGAGCGTCCGGCTCCTGTGCGGAAAGACCCGAGTTTGAGCCTCATCATTAAAACGTCCGGCTCCTGTGAGGAAAGACTCGAGTTTGAGCCTCATCATTAGAGCGTCCGGCTCCCGTGCGGAAAGACCCGAGTTTGAGCCTCATCATTAGAGCGTACGGCTCCCGTGCGGAACGACTCGAGTTTGAGCCTCATCATTAGAGCGTCCGGCTCCCGTGCGGAAAGACTCGAGTTTGAGCCTCGTCATTAGAGCGTACGGCTCCCATGCGGAACGACTCGAGTTTGAGCCTCGTCATTAGAGCGTCCGGCTCCCGTGCGGAAAGACTCGAGTTTGAGCCTAGTCATTAGAGCGTCCGGCTCCCGTGCGGAAAGACTCTAGTTTGAGCCTCATCATTAGAGCGTCAGGCGCCTGTGCTGAAAGACTCGAGTTTGAGCCTAGTCATTAGAGCGTCCGGCTCCCGTGCGGAAAGACTCGAGTTTGAGCCTCATCATTAGAGCGTCAGGCTCCCGTGCGGAAAGACCCGAGTTTGAGCCTCATCATTAGAGCGTCTGGCTCCTGTGCGGAAAGATTCGAGTTTGAGCCTCATCATTAGAGCGTCCGGCTCCCGTGCGGAAAAACTCGAGTTTGAGCCTCATCATTAGAGCGTCAGGCGCCTGTGCGGAAAGACTCGAGTTTGAGCCTAGTCATTAAAGCGTCCGGCTCCCGTGCGGAAAGACTCGAGTTTGAGCCTCATCATTAGAGCGTCAGGCTCCCGTGCGGAAAGACCCGAGTTTGAGCCTCATCATTAGAGCGTCCGGCTCCCGTGTAGAAAGACTCGAGTTTGAGCCTCATCATTAGAGCGTACGGCTCCCGTGCGGAACGACTCGAGTTTGAGCCTCATCATTAGAGCGTCCGGCTCCCGTGCGGAAAGACTCGAGTTTGAGCCTCGTCATTAGAGCGTACGGCTCCCGTGCGGAAAGACTCGAGTTTGAGCCTAGTCATTAGAGCGTCCGGCTCCCGTGCGGAAAGACTCTAGTTTGAGCCTCATCATTAGAGCGTCAGGCGCCTGTGCTGAAAGACTCGAGTTTGAGCCTAGTCATTAGAGCGTCCGGCTCCCGTGCGGAAAGACTCGAGTTTGAGCCTCAACATTAGAGCGTACGGCTCCCGTGCGGAACGACTCGAGTTTGAGCCTCATCATTAGAGCGTCCGGCTCCCGTGCGGAAAGACTCGAGTTTGAGCCTAGTCATTAGAGCGTCCGGCTCCCGTGCGGAAAGACTCGAGTTTGAGCCTAGTCATTAGAGCGTCAGGCTCCCGTGCGGAAAGACTCTAGTTTGAGCCTCATCATTAGAGCGTCAGGCGCCTGTGCGGAAAGACTCGAGTTTGAGCCTAGTCATTAAAGCGTCCGGCTCCCGTGCGGAAAGACTCGAGTTTGAGCCTCATCATTAGAGCGTCAGGCTCCCGTGCGGAAAGACCCGAGTTTGAGCCTCATCATTAGAGCGTCTGGCTCCTGTGCGGAAAGACTCGAGTTTGAGCCTCATCATTAGAGCGTCCGGCTCCCGTGCGGAAAAACTCGAGTTTGAGCCTCATCATTAGAGCGTCTGGCTCCCGTGCGGAAAGACTCGAGTTTGAGCCTCATCATTAGAGCGTCAGGCTCCCGTGTGGAAAGACTCGAGTTTGAGCCTCATCATTAGAGCGTCCTGCTCCTGTGCGGAAAGACTCGAGTTTGAGCCTCATCATTAGAGCGTCCGGCTCCCGCATTGAAAGACTCGAGTTTGAGCTTTATCATTAGAGCGTCCGGCTCCCGTGCGGAAAGACTCGAGTTTGAGCCTCATCATTAGAGCGTCCGGCTCCCGTGCGGAAAGACTCGAGTTTGAGCCTCGCTCAGAGAGGGCTGTGCGAATCTAGGCACATTAACATTCACTTACAAACATTATTGTCTTTAGTGATCTTGCTTTCCAAAAAATAAGAAGTTTTAGCAGCAATGTTTTATTTTTGGATAAATTAAGAGCTTTCATTTTGAAAAGTTGTGAAAGACATTCAAGAGTCTGGAATAGATCGCTAGACACGCCTCTAAAAGAGCCGTCATAAAATGTGTGGTATGATAAAACGGATAGTTAACGATTGAAACGTCTGCCTATATCGCGGGGCGTC
Source organism: Pseudorasbora parva (assembly GCF_024679245.1). Classification (NCBI taxonomy): domain Eukaryota; kingdom Metazoa; phylum Chordata; class Actinopteri; order Cypriniformes; family Gobionidae; genus Pseudorasbora; species Pseudorasbora parva. Next base: position 5,177,398 of record NC_090191.1, read on the forward strand.
AGCACTAACACGTGAACAATAACAACTCAAATTCAGCTTCCTTTTTAAATAAAAATATTGACAAGACAACCAGCAAAAAAATTTGCCATGCTTCATCTCGTGGTGCGTCTGATATTATATTCTTTACAAACAGTGACAACTTCACTGCAGATTAGACACACCAGCTTTACATTCACAAAACCAGGCAGGATACCTGCACAGATGTCTGTTATCTTTCCTCTTGAGACTCTTTGATAGTGCTATCTTAAATGTTAAATTCACTCTGCACTCGATGTGATAATAATCGTACCTCCAGCACGCAAATGATTAAAAAATGCAGTTTAGTACGTGAGGATGCCAAGGAATAATTCTGAGTGTAAAAGTATGCTACATGACGTCAAATAATTATTACAATAAATAGGTTCCATATGTAACAAACAAAATTAAAATACATTTATTCACAATATGGTAAGTGGAAATAATAAAACATAGTTCGTAAAGAGCATGACTCAAACTGTCACAAACGGCGGTGAAGTTTCCACCAGCGGCCACCGGAGGTCGCACTCATCAGAGTACTGAGCTCATACGGACTGCATTTCCCACGCACCCACATTCTGGGACTGAGTAGCACACACCTGTTCTTCATCACACAGACTCTTTAGCCCTGAACACACAGGCAGTCAGTGCGTAGTCTTGTTTGCCCCGGCTGCATTACTAAGCGTTATTTTCCCTGTGTTACCGGTGCCTGTGGACTGACTCTGCCTTACTCTTCGTGACGATCCTGTTCTGCCGGCCTTTTGTTCATTGTTTGCCAGGAATCTGGACTCTGGTTGTTTGCTGCCTGCCCTAACCTTATGCCTGTTCTGACGATTCTCTCTGCCCTTCCTCTGACACTGCTGTTCTGCCTAGTAAGTCAATCTAAGCCTGTTTGTACTCTGATACTGTGTTATTTAAATAAACTGCAAATGGATCCCAAGCAACCTGAGCCTTCGTCACACAAACATGCCATTAATGGGCTTATAGAAATCCTCTTTATTGTTTGAGTTATTATTTATCCATTCTGCCTCTTCCACATATGTGTTTTAGCACAGGGGGTCTGTGTTGCAATTTGGTGAATGAAGATACTTGTCAGGTTACATGTCACTAGGCGAATGCTTCATTAATTTATCCATTTTTTTTGTTTTTTTTGATAAGCTCACTACTAGTGATGCAAAGTCCGATTCATTTCCGCGAACCGTTTCTTTTCGAACAGTCTGGCTCAATGAACCGGTTCAAAAAGCCGATTCATAGGTTCCTGATGTCATCATGCAAAGATACACATCTCTTTTCAAACAACTCAGTCAGTGGGCTTGTTGGACACGAACCAACGCTGCAAAGACCGATCAGTGTAGCCGATGACATTAAAGTACAGCGACAGCAAATCAAAAGAGTACGAAGCCGAATGCTCGGCAGGCTACTTTGATGTCATTATTTGTCATTGATTGTCATGTTATTATATTAAAAAAATTCAGGTAAGCAATCTGTGTGTCACTGCATATTGAAACATTCTATTAAAGTTATTTGGTGAACACATTGTGCTGATTATTGCCTTTTCATTCGCTCAAATAAATGGTGTTATTTTGTTTTGCACCTGCACACATTGACTCACAAACACAGATGTTCTTTATGTCTGAAGTATATAGAAAGAGAAGCCCAAACCAGTCTTTGTTTATTGTCATTATAAATTCTCTGATTTAAAATACAATCTGCATGCACAATAAACCTAACTAAAATTACAGTTTTTCGCATTTTAATAAAAATGGAGGCCTATAGAGACTATAGGGTAGAGATCGGGTAGAGACTATAAAGAGGGTAGAGATCAGGTAGAGACTATAAAGAGGGTAGAGATCAGGTAGAGACTATAAAGAGGGTAGAGATCAGGAAGAGACTATAAAGAGGGTAGAGATCAGGTAGAGACTATAAAGAGGGTAGAGATCAGGTAGAGACTATAAAGAGGGTAGAGATCGGGTAGAGACTATAAAGAGGGTAGAGATCAGGTAGACACTATAAAGAGGGTAGAGACTATAAAGAGGGTAGAGATCGGGTAGAGACTATAAAGAGGGTAGAGATCAGGTAGAGACTATAAAGAGGGTAGAGATCGGGTAGAGACTATAAAGAGGGTAGAGATCAGGTAGAGACTATAAAGAGGGTAGAGATCAGGTAGACACTATAAAGAGGGTAGAGAACAGGTAGAGACTAGAGAACAGGTAGAGACTATAAAGACGGTAGAGATCAGGTAGAGACTATATATAGACGGTAGAGAACAGGTAGAGACTATAAAGAGGGTAGAGAACAGGTAGAGACTATAAAGAGGGTAGAGATCAGGTAGAGACTATAAAGAGGGTAGAGATCAGGTAGAGACTATAAAGAGGGTAGAGACTATAAAGAGGGTAGAGATCAGTAAGAGACTATAAAGCGGGTAGAGATCAGGTAGAGACTATAAAGAGGGTAGAGATCAGGTAGAGACTATAAAGAGGGTAGAGATCGGGTAGAGACTATAAAGAGGGTAGAGATCGGGTAGAGATTATAAAGAGGGTAGAGATCAGGTAGAGACTATAAAGAGGGTAGAGATCAGGTAGAGACTATAAAGAGGGTAGAGATCAGGTAGAGACTATAAAGAGGGTAGAGATCGGGTAGAGACTATAAAGAGGGTAGAGATCAGGTAGAGACTATAAAGACGGTAGAGATCAGGTAGAGACTATATATAGACGGTAGAGATCAGGTAGAGACTATAAAGAGGGTAGAGAACAGGTAGAGACTATAAAGAGGGTAGAGAACAGGTAGAGACTATAAAGAGGGTAGAGATCAGGTAGAGACTATAAAGAGGGTAGAGATCAGGTAGAGACTATAAAGAGGGTAGAGACTATAAAGAGGGTAGAGATCAGGAAGAGACTATAAAGAGGGTAGAGATCAGTAAGAGACTATAAAGAGGGTAGAGATCAGGTAGAGACTATAAAGAGGGTAGAGATCGGGTAGAGACTATAAAGAGGGTAGAGATCAGGTAGAGCCTATAAAGAGGGTAGAGATCGGGTAGAGACTATAAAGAGGGTAGAGATCGGGTAGAGACTATAAAGAGGGTAGAGATCAGGTAGAGCCTATAAAGAGGGTAGAGATCAGGTAGAGACTATAAAGAGGGTAGAGATCCGGTAGAGACTATAAAGAGGGTAGAGATCAGGTAGAGACTATAAAGAGTGTAGAGATCAGGGAGAGACTATAAAGAGGGTAGAGATCAGGAAGAGACTATAAAGAGGGTAGAGATCAGGGAGAGACTATAAAGAGGGTAGAGATCGGGTAGAGACTATAAAGAGGGTAGAGATCGGGTAGAGATCGGGTAGAGACTATAAAGAGGGTAGAGATCAGGTAGAGACTATAAAGAGTGTAGAGATCGGGTAGAGATCGGGTAGAGACTATAAAGAGGGTAGAGATCAGGTAGAGACTATAAAGAGGGTAGAGATCGGGTAGAGATCGGGTAGAGACTATAAAGAGGGTAGAGATCAGGTAGAGACTATAAAGAGTGTAGAGATCAGGGAGAGACTATAAAGAGGGTAGAGATCAGGAAGAGACTATAAAGAGGGTAGAGATCAGGGAGAGACTATAAAGAGGGTAGAGATCAGGGAGAGACTATAAAGAGGGTAGAGATCAGGTAGAGACTATAAAGAGGGTAGAGATCAGGAAGAGACTATAAAGAGGGTAGAGATCGGGTAGAGACTATAAAGAGGGCAGAGATCAGGTAGAGACTATAAAGAGGGTAGAGATCAGGGAGAGACTATAAAGAGGGTAGAGATCGGGTAGAGACTATAAAGAGGGCAGAGATCAGGTAGAGACTATAAAGAGGGCAGAGATCAGGTAGAGACTATAAAGAGGGTAGAGATCTGGTAGAGACTATAAAGAGGGTAGAGATCGGGTAGAGACTATAAAGAGGGTAGAGATCAGGTAGAGACTATAAAGAGGGGGGTCATTTGGCAGGGAGTCCATCTCATTGATCGGGATTTTAAACTCCCAGCACAATATACTTTTGAATAGCCTACAATTTTTTTTTTTTTTTGAGTTGGATACAACCAAAACGCTTCTTTCAACATTTCTTTAAAATTACCCTGACTGCCTACATCAGGTAACAAATTAAACTGATAACTTTAATCTAAATATTCATAAAAAGCATTTTTTTAAATAAAAGAATAAAAGTTGATAGATATTAATTAATTATTATAATTTTTTTTTTGTAAAAAGATAAAGTCAGTGAAGCAAAGCAAGGCAACCTTCCAGAAAATGACCTCAAGAAAGAGGAGCAACAATAATGTATTTTCAGGCTCAGGAGGATCCACATCAAATTTTAGGCGTCACCTACAAACAAAACACCCAACTGCCCTGCTCACACAAGTAGGGTAACAGAGTACAGATGAGTCAGTAGCACTCCCAGTCCCAGGTAGTGGTGACACCATTGAGACTGCAGCCACTCTTCAACCTCTCAGACCTGTAGCAGAGACAGACTTGCACGCCAACACATCTGTTCAGCACTATGTGAGACAGAGAGTTGACCCTGTCAAACAGAGTAAAGTGGATGATGAGCTCGTAAAAATGATTGCCCTTGACTTCCAACCCTTTTCCCTTTTTAGAGCTAGGTTGAAGATTAAAGTGAACTGTGCCTCTGCTGTATGTCTGACAACTGACTGCTGGACGTCTTTAACCACAAATAGTGTTATGGCTGTGACCTGCCATTTCATTGATCAGGATTTTAAACTGTCATCATTGCTACTCGATTGTTTTTCATTTACAGAAAGGCGCACAGCTGAAGACCTGGAAGCAGAACTCCAGAGAATCTGTGGAGAATGGGGCATTACTGATAAAGTCATTGCATGCGTATCTGATAATGCTAGCAACATAAAATCTGCAATTCGGAAGGCTGGATGGAGACACTTTTCTTGCTTTGCTCACACTATAAACCTTATCGTGAGGGAAGGTTTAAAACATATTCAGGGGGTTGTGGTGAAGGTAAAAACTATTGTTGAGCACTTTCACAGGGGCACTATGCGTCAGAGCGTCTCAGAGCAACTCAGAGACAGATGGCCTTTGAAGAGTTAAAGCTCAAACAAGATGTGGTTACAAGGTGGAACTCTACCTTCTACATGCTGTAAAGATTGTAGTAGCAAAAGGATGCCATCATTTCCACACTCGCCCTTGTCTGCCCCAGCTTGCCAACACTGACCACTGATGAGTGGGATATTGTGAACAGAGCCTGCAAGATCTTAAGACCTTTCAAAGAAGTTACAGCTGAAATCAGTGCAGAAAGGTTTGTGCATTATTATATAAATTCATCTTTACATTAATAAAAAAAATCTGATTTATGGGGCATTTTAATCATTGTCCAAGATTTTTTTTTCTTTCTAAATACAATTTGACCCTATGCATTTTACATGTTTTTATTTATTTTATTTTTTTGCTTCCATCGCAGGTATGTGACAGCATCTAAAGTTATTTTAATTGCAAGGGGGCTACAAAAAGTCATCCAGAAACAGCTTGAAAGTCTGACTGTCAATGACTCCATTTCGGCTATGGTGAATTCATTAGTGATGGGCAGACCGAGGCGTCGTGAAGCACTGAAACAGTTGAAGCAAATGTGCCGAAGCTTCGAAACAACACCCGACACCCATCACCATGACGACATCTAGTGGACACTTGCATGTATTGATCTGAAAGTGATAAATTTTTAACATCTGTCTGACAACTACTTGGTTTTGTAACCTGTAGCCTGCTCATTGTAAATAACATTTTTGTTTGTTTGTTTTTTGTCATGAAAAAATAACTGTAATAAAAGAAATAAAGCCACAATACATAACATTTTTATTAAAAAAATATGAATCGCTCTGCTGTTGAAGGACTTAGTCGACTTTTTTCTTTTTTTACATATAATTTCCAGCCTTTGAAAAAATGATTAAAAACTAATATTTTTTAGCAAGAACATACAAATGAGGGAAAATTACTGAAAATTTAGTTAATGGATCATGCAAACTGGGCCAATACAATACACAATACACACATCTCACTTTATGTGCTGTTTCCAAATGGAAATGCTCCTACACCAGATGTAGTACGAGATTTTTGATAAAAAAGCATTGTCATTTCATCATTGCGATATTTTAGAGAGGCATACATTTTTAAGCTTTGATAATTTAAAACGTTTTAAGTACACTTGTTTAGTATACAAAATATTAGGCTACATAATCTTGCTCCCCCTCCACTGCATGGCTTTTTTCAAAGACTTGACAGTGAAGGTTATACACGGGCCTCTGTCAAAGGAGACTGCGTGATACAGTTTAGGCTCACTATTTTTGGGCAAAACGTTTTGTCAGTAATAGGTGGTAAACTCTGGAATAGCTTGCCCCTTTCAATAAGAGAATGTCCTACACTCAACACCTTTAAACTCACTTAAAACAGTGGCTTCTTGAAAACCAGAGGTGTACTCATATTTAACTGTCATACATTTATCAATAGCACATGTACACTTACACTGTAAATCTGAATGTAGTATAGAGGTGAATGAACAATGTCTTGCCATTTGTGTATTTTATTTATTTATTTATTTTATTTTTTTGTTAATGTGAATGATGTTGTATGATTGTTGGCTGTCTTTTTTATTTTTCTGTTATCTGCCTAGGGACTGCAGATGAAAAATAGTTATTTTTGGCATATTTACATGGAGTATTTTTATAAAACAGTGTTCATCAATATGTTTGGTCCCTATTAAATAAACTAATAAAATAAAATAAAAATATCTATCACCTATGGATATATATCTATATATCTTCTATATATTCTATATCTATAATTCTAACAGCGTATATATGAATGTGTTACTATATCTATCCTATCTGTCACTGATACCTATTAGTCAATATATCTCATTTAAATCTAGCCTAAATATAACTAACCATAGCCCACAATAAATCTCACTTAGGCTATATCACAAAATCTCTCTCCTCTCACAAAAACCCATGAGGTGAAGATGGATTAACTTCACTTTTAAACTGTGGGGAATGAGGTTCATTGAGATGTGTGACTGTGTGGTTTGTTCCCGCCCCTTTTAATCAAAGCCGTTTCGACAGGCGCACCTGATGAAACACTTTGGCGCTTCGTTTAGCCGTAGTCACGTGACATTGGTGAGTCGAATCACAGCTCAGAGCAGTGTTTCGACACATCTGCGCTTCGGGATCTCGATACAGCGTCGACACGCCAGTTTCGCGTCAGCCATCCCTAGAATTGGCTGCTGACCTGCAACAAAGTTTTCACCAAATTGAATTCTTTAGCTTGTTGGCTGAGTGAACCCTGCTTGACCCAAGATTTAAGCAGAAAGGCTTTCCCGATCCAGCAGCAGTAGATGAGGCCTGCAAGAGTATAACTGCTGCAGCTTCAGCACTCGGCTCCAGCAGGCAGGTGAATGAACCTCATGCTGACCATAGGCTTCCTATCACCTCTTCTGAGCAAGATTCAGTGTGGGGGGACTTTGATGAGCGGGTGGCTAATTCATTTACTGTCAGGAACGCCACATCAGAAGCAATGGCAGCAATGAGGAGTTACTTAGCAGAGCCCCTGATTCAAAGAAATGAAGATCCACTTACTTGGTGGAAATCACGAAAAGTTGTTTATGAATGCTTAACTGACACTATGAAGAGAAGACTTTGCATAGTCGCAATCTCTGTGCCTGCAGAGAGAATTTTCTCAAAAACTGGGCAAATTATTTCAGAGAGGAGGAACAGGTTAAAACCCAACAAAGTTAGACAGCTTGTTTTCCTTAATGCAAACATTTCCTAATCAGGACGTTTCAATAAAATGCCAAAACCAAAGTGACTGTCATTCTTTTACAATCAGCATAGACAAAATAGGAAAAGGGTCCAAAAACAAAAAGTGCTTGAAAATATAATGCATTATCCCTATCCTTTACTCACCCTCAAGTTGGGAAAAAAAAATACTATGGGAACTCAATGGCTCCAGTTAACTGTTTGGTTACTGACATTCTTCAAAATATCTTCCCTTGTGTTCAGCTGAAGAAAGAAATTCATACAGGTTTGAAACAACTCGAGGGTGAGTAAAGGATGACAGAATTTCCATTTTAAAGTGAACTATCCCTTTAAAGGGCCACACTGTATTGAAAAAGAGATGGGTGGACTTGTTGTTCTGGGCAAGCTGGCGCCTGCTCCAGATCTGGAAGGTCACTACGGGCCTAATTCTGGGGTAGGGCTGCAACGATTCATCAAGTAACTCGAGTTAATCGAATCAAAAAAATCCTCGAGGCAAAATCATCTGCCTCGACGCTTCGCTTAGTCCATTTAACTACACACAGATATTGGAGAAAGACATTTTTTTGTGTAAGGACTCGGAGTATGAGCGGATTGCGGTTATAGCCGCGGTTCAGGTGCGTAAACATCCCAAACATTGCAGGTGGATGAGAGAAATCGTTAATATGTTGATTTTAATAAAGACGCGGAACTCTCATATCACGCTAAAACACAATGAATGCGTGTCGTTCTTTAACTTTCGTTTTCAGCTCATGTCGAGATCCAAAGACCGCAATGCGAGAGAGAGAGAGAGAGAGAGAGAGAGAGAGAGAGAGAGAGAGAGAGAGAGAGAGAGAGAGAGAGAGAGCGGGCGGGCGGGCATCAGCACTGGTAATATCATTTAATATCGCTGTTTTTAAATGAAGAAAACTGTGTGTTGAGCTTCAGGATGCGACGCTGAACATTTAAGTTTAATTTGCGGCAGTTCACGCGTCGGCTGAGGAGATACGCGCGACTCCAAACACATGAACTCGATGGAGTTTGCAGCTTTGCACATGGATCACCGTCATTGTGATGTGTGTGAAATCTTTAATGAGACTTTATATATCCTACTTGATAATATCTTCGAAATGCACCATTAGATGTTCTCAATACTAGGCGCAAAAAATATCAGAACAAGCTGTAACGCGCGCGTGTGCGTGTGTGTGTGTGTGTGTGATTAGCAGCGCTCGTGCTTTCAGAGCTCAGAGCTGCGTGCTTTCATTGATTTGTGTAATTTAATCACACTTTAATCATATTTATAGCTACTAACTTAAAGCAAGCTGTGTTACAATGATGAATGATTAGCTCAAAAGATCAGCATGTGTGATGTACTTTATCTGAATTAAACATATCTCGCGTTTGATCACGTTCTCCTCCGTGTGATGTATAGGTTGTCGACCCTGGTTTATGTAAATGTAATTTTGCCAAAATATTTTTTTTTGTTTTGTTTACCAACCTACTTCAGTGTAGCTAATATGTGACGATCGGGTGCGGGTGGATGGTTTGCTTCTAACAGCTGATTCGGTGACGATAGAGCTGATCCGCTCATCTCTTCTTCCAAGTTAACCCGTCCAATATGTTTTGCTCCAGTAAAGGAGTAAATAAGACAGTAAATGCTTATGTCATGCCTGAGCTGAAGCTGATACATGAAAGTTAAGTTGCACAACATAAATACAATGTTTAGTTATTTATATTATTTATAGAATATTTATAGAATATTAGAATATTTATATTATATAGAATTTATAGAATATTTATATTATTTATATTGGCATTATTGTTATTTATATTACTACTATTTAGATTTATTGGTTGTAGGTTTAGTTTTAGATTAAACTATGTTTACCTTTTTAAAGTAATTTGAAATAGATTTTTATTTAATATAATATGGCAATTGTATGCATTAAAATTGTTTAGTTTCACAGTTATTAATGTATGCAATTTCAGCAATAAAACTTAATTTTTCTAAAAAGAAGACAAATTAGATGTTAATTTTAAGATACCCGTCTTATTGTCTCTTATTGCTCTTTAATAAAGAAAAAGTAATTATTATCCGATTAATCGATCGATTAAGTGGTAGATTAATCGATTACAAAAAGAATCGATAGCTGCAGCCCTATTCTGGGGTAAAAGTGTCAACAGGTGACACATCTATGGAGACGTGCATCAGATTTACTGACAATGTGTGGAAATTTACCATGACTGTGCACTGTCTCTGAGCCAATCAGAATCATCCACATTGTAGTAATGACATGGATAGACCTTGAAAACGGTATAACTGTTGGGACAATTGTATGTACGGTAAGACGAGGGCGGACAAGACTGTGAGAGAGGGAGTGCAGCCTACAAACTCCTTGTGAGACTTAAACTGGCTTCTGCTGATGAAACTGCAAACCATTCTTCAGTAATTTTTTCTTTAGTTAATTACACTCCTGACTCTTGGTTTTCATTTCTCACTACTGGTCTTGGGTCATAAACTGTTGACCCCTTATATATATATATAAAATATTCCTACTCGTTATTACCTCCTCCAGGTATGGTGTTGTACTGGTGTTGTACTCTCAGGTCCATGACAGCTTTCACATTACCAAATTTTCATACAAACTGTGTGCCCTGTTCCCTTTATTTATATTCTTAAAATGAGAGATCACTCCTTATTCAATTTTTTTAAGCTTAGGCTTAAATTTTTTCAATATTTGAAAAATGCTCGAAAAGTGGGCAGAGCCCAGCGGAGACAGAGGGACAAACCAAAAACACTGTGACGCAATCGCTGGGATCATTAATATGTACGGCCCAACATTTGCATATGTCCGAACATGTTCATGTCAGGCGGAACTGCGCAGCCGAATCATCAGGTAAACAAGCGCCATGCGAGAATAGCGAAAACGGCAGCCCATGGACTCAGATGTCATGTTCCAGGCTGTGCAGGGGACGTGAGGACTTTTCATACCCTTCCCACAGATAACAAAAAATGTCAACAGTCATGGTTGATGTTTATTATAATCGAACACCGCAACAATTTAATTCAAAATCATTTGTTCGGCCCATTTCAAGCAAGCTTCGCTCAGTGTCTAAAACTGAAGAATGTAACTGGCGATTGTGTGTTTAATTCGCCTGAGTCGCTGCAATTGAACACCGCAACAATTTAATTCAAAAACTGAAGAAATGGCTGATTACAACTACTGGATATTCCTGCAAGCAGTAAGTAGTGATTTATCCACTTATTTACTGTTTAAACAATTTCTGATTAAAGTGAAAGTTTCTTAGAGAGACAGCAGCATGGCCGTAGATTACGCGGGGGACGGGGGGGACGTGTCACTTTTAATAAAATGTATTTTCGTCCCCCGCACTTTTACTGGGTCTTGCCGATCCTAGTTGACCCGCTCTGAGCGGGATTCGAACCAACGTTACCCTGCGCGGCGGGCAAATTAACAGTGACGCTTAAAGACAGCCTTCTCTAATCTCGGTTGATAGAACGCTTTGTGAGACACAGGCAAGTGTATTTACACAGAAACTAGTGTTGTCACGATACCAAAATTATGACTTCGATACGATACCGGACTAAAATATCGATATATCGATAATAAATCGATACCACAGTAAAAAAAAAAAAAAAAGATAAGATGCTTAATATGACAACATAACTTGTTATTATTCATTGTTATTTTTTACAAAAAATTCATGTGGCCAGCATGTTCCTTAGGGTTGGGCATCGTTTTGATTTGAACAATTATTGATCAATTACTATTAAAATTATCTCACAAATTTTTGCTATCTCAATGTATTTTTTACAGTGGTGTAATTGTGTTGCAATAGCTTACACACAGCACAAGAAAGCTTGATTTCGAATGGTAAATTGAATTAAAAAAGACGAGTAAACAGTAATAAAATAAGAACAAATAAACAGATTACAAACAATAGCACAAATAAATGCAATAGAATAGAAGATAGAAATTAAATAGACTGCTTTATTTTTTCAGGTATGTCTAACATTCAGATAAGAAACTGAATTAAAAAATGCATAGTAATTACATTTAAAACAACATTGGATAATGTTCTTTGTAAAAAATTCAATAGTGTACAGATGAAACTATTAAAGTTACACAAGTTGATCAGTCAAGAGCAGTGTGATCGTTTGTCTTTTTGTAGTTTGAATAGCAAATGACTGCGGTCCCTTTAAGACTAACAGACGCATGGATCCTAAACACTGTTCCTGCTACTTGTTCTTCCTGAACTGTTTGCGACTGTGTTTACGTTAATACTCTTCCAGATGTGCACTGATCATTCTTTGAGTGCATTTGACCAATAATAAGCTGGAAAAAGAAGCAAATGTTTGCACTTGTATCATGTCAGAGGTGGCTTTATTACGGTAGGCTATGTGTGTGCGCTTCAGATGTGAGCACGAAATCTGTGGGGATTAGTAGAATTAATTTATGTGCAATCCCGTGCAAAATTCAGACCGATCACACACTAACACTAACACACTGTCATGAGGAAAAAGTCCAGCAGAACGCGCGTTCGCCGTGCTCAGAGGTTAACCGGGCTGAGTGAGAATATGCCGGTGTGTGTGTCAACTCGCTTTCGGTCGGAGAGGAGAGCGCAGCTGGTATCGATACTGTAAAAACTGAGAATCGTATCGTTTCAGATATTCCAGTATCGATACATATCAAAATATCGATATTTTTGACAACACTAATAGAAACCAATGTGAATACATTAAGATTTAAAATCAGAGACAAAAAATAATCTATGCATGACCTGCTGTCATTTTATTCGCATCTCACAGAAAGTCCAAAAGTGGATTCGTAGAAGTAATACCCTGTCACGCTGGAGCTGCAGCTGAAGGAAAACAATCGTTATGAGAGATGAAACGTGACGACGACAATCAGACGATTGCGACAATATATGCTTTATGTGTGTTTTTCAAGCCATCTTAATGTAGCCTATTTATTGACAATAAAGTATAGCCTATCATATGAATAATGCAGCTTTTTTAATGTTTAGTATCTTCTGCTCACCAAGGCTGCATTTATTTAATCAAAAATAGTTAAAACATTAATATTGTGAAATAGAATTACAAATTAAAACCGCTTTTTTCCTATGTGATCAAAACTGAATTTATCATCATTACTCCAGTCTTCAGTGTCACATGATCTTCACTAATCACTCTCATATGATGATTTTATAATCAAGAAACATTTATGATTAATATCTGTGTTGAAAACAGTTGTGCTGCTTAAAAATGTTGTGGAAACCAGGATACATTTTATATTTCAGGATTCTTTGATGAATAGAAAGTTCAATGGACAGCATTTATTTGCAGTTATTAAATAAATGATTATCTTTTGTAATATTAAAATATGACTTGTGATCAATAAAAGTATTAATTTCTCTCTTTTTTTAATTTTACCACGAATGTTTATGGATGGTTTATGGATGTTAACCACGAATGTTTATGGATGGCCACGGATGGTTTCCACAAAATTTAAGCAGCACCATGAGCAGCACAACTGATAATAATCATAAATGTGTGTTGATCATCAGATCCTCATATGAGAATGATTAGTGAGTAATGATAATAAATTCAGCTTTGATCACAGGAATAAATCACATTTTACTATATATTCACATAGAGAACAGCTGGTTTTTATTTTTTTGCATTGCATAAAATCTATGGAGACTTAAAGCACCAATGTCTGTAGTAGGCCTATATAAGCCAACCAAGAAATTGGCATAAAAAATAGGAGAATAATATTATATAGATTAGTGGTTATTGTTCAGCAGTGTATTTGATATCTTACCAAATTAAAAGCAAGAGATGCAATAAATTATATCGGTCCCAAAAAATAAAAATGGTATTACGACATTTCTGTCCCCCTCACTTCTGAAAAGATGGCTACGCCCCTGGACAGCAGTGTCTAGATAACACAAGATGCTAGTACAGTAACAAGAGGAAACTCCAAGTACCAAACAAAGGTTAATATTATTTTGTATTATTAGAAAATACAACCGTAGATACGTATGTCATACTACGTTAGTTTAGTTGCTTACAGAACGCTCACTCAATCCTAATAGCTAACGTCACCTTCTCCACCATATAAGTTAAAACGATAGTCATTTGACAAGGCTTCCATTCATTTAGTAAAAAATGTATATTTATATTTTTGAGAACTGAAGTATGATGTTTTACATGTTTGTATTTCAGAGTGCATCACAGTCACTGCGTAGCCTACATTGTGACTAATGTTATATAAACATGCAATATTGTTGACTAAATGTCTAAAATGTCTAAAGTCTAAAATGTAGTTTAAAAAATAAAAAACTGAACAAAAAACACTGGTTTTGGTTTTGTCGGGGGGACAGAAGAGAGTTTCAGCCTTCGTGCTTGCGGTTGCCAGATTTCAGTAATTAAATCCCCCAATCAGAACTTTTCTGTGTATACTATCAGGTGTTTTCTCTAAACATGTGCAATCTGGCAACCATATGCACTCGAGCACGCGGATGAACTGAAAACACCAATAAACAAGTAAGCTGCATTTTATCAATCTCCATTTGAGATGGTCTGCTTAACCTGTTAAGCTGACTTCCAAATTTTGAAAAAATCCTAAGAAATGCATACTCAGACTAAAACAAATACAGTTTGTGAATCTTTTGTACTAAAAGCATAATTATGGTCTCATTTGAAAGCAGACACCTGACAGTTTACTGTAAAGTCAAAATGATAATATTTTTTATAATCAAAAAAAGCTATTATAAGCTTCAAAGTTTTGTAAAGTTATTAGAAATGTATTTGTATGAAATATCTTTATGAAAATAACATTGAAGTGGGCCTTGGAGAAATCTAGAAATGCACTACAGCTAAAGCCACAAGTCTGACAATGTTATATTTCAGATCTGAAGATGATCAGTCTAAAACTCTGAATTTTATTAAACGTTTTACAAGATCGTTTCATGGGATTTTATTTTGAGATATCGCTGAAATATCAACTGTTGTTTATTGCCACATCTTCTCAGCTTTCATTCGCTATATTGCCTCTATTGTTTAGAGGTGCAAACTGCCCCATTCAGTTTGTCTCCCCGGCACACATTCACACTTCTGCGGACTGGTTATGGCTCCAATTATTATTCTTTTGTCTGCATTATAATTAACGATTCTCTATTCAAACTGTTCTATTCAAACCTCATTTCTAAATCAAACCTCTCACTTTACCCTCACTGAGACTCTATTGAATGCATTTCGTCCAAATAAGCATTTCAGTAGTTTTACATTTAGAAAATGTTCATAAAAATTAAGTATTTACTCAATGGCAGGTGCATCTAGGCCACGCTAGCATGTTAGCTTAGCACACAAGCAAAACAACAATTTATACGATTAAAATCATGATTTATTCAAAACTTGCTTCATATCACTTTATAATTTATAAGTAGAGTGTTTTATATAACAATTTGTGATATCATATAGCTTCGGGTCAAAAAATCTGACAGAAAATATACAATGCTAAAAGCTATGTGGAATAGCATTGCATTATAAATATCATCTATTATGAAACCACCCAACATGGCATAAAGAACACAGACCAACCATATATTGCCGCGATTGTGTGTTTATTGTCTTAAAACTTGTCTATCTGCATAAAATAGCAATCTAACGATCTCAGGAAGCAGTTTTGGTCATGTCAGATACTTCCTGAATGTCACATGGTGTGTCTGTTCTTCATGTGTTCCATATGGGGTGAATTTTCAGTAGTACAGCTTTCCAGCGCCCTCCGGCTGCCAGAATGAATTGAAAACACAGCATATCACAGTCTACTGCTCTCATAATCACACATCCGCGGATTTTGGATAAAGATTTAATAAATAATACTTCTCTGTATAGAAATTTGACTCAAACATGTAAGAATCTGTCAATATTTCTCCACATCGGCACACTTTTGAAGTAAAAGCCCTGAGGGAAGTTGTTTTGTCGAGTGTCTTCATGACGACTACAGAGGAGTATTTTATGAATGGGAGCAAATGACACGCATATTAAAATCAAAAGGTAGCAACGCCCGAGATCATATTCATAACTCCTGGCACATATTAACACATTACGGTCATTATAAGACTTTGAGAATAAAACAGAGGTAACAAAATTAAACTTTAGTCTTAGATCTTTTTAATGATGTATAGTTTGTCAAGGTAATTACTTACACCTGATAGTAATTTTGAGCTAATTTAAGCAAAGAGAGCTTCGGCACGTCCTCGTCCTCGTGACGGTTAACAGTAAAGGTCCCGTTCTTCGCGTGTTTTCAAAGCTTTGATTATGTTTACAGTCTGCAATATAACACGAGTTCATGTTTCGCGTGTAAAAAAACACAGTATTTTTCACACAATTGACTTATCTGTACAGCGCTGTTTCCTCTGTCCTAAAAATGGCCTGATGATTTCCTTGTTCTATGAAGTCCCTCCTTCAGAAATACGTAACGAGTTCTGATTGGGCCAGAGCTTCTTGTGATTGGACAGCAGCTTAGCGCATGTTGCCCGGAAAGGGAGATGGAAGCGCTGAATGCGCACTCTTCTCCACGTGGGAGAGTGACGAGACCCCGCCCCCTATTTTGCGTGTTCTTGTGGGCGAAGGGTTAGTCAACAAACGGTTCTAGTGACGTCATTCATGAAGGAAGTGCAGGAGTGGAGTCTGTAGCGACTCAGGCGAATCAAACACACAATCGCCAGTTACATTTAACAAATATGTTTTGAATGCTTTGTGCTTAGTAACAGACCTTCCCCCAACACAACAGAGAAAGATTCTTCGTTACCCTGGAAACCATCTGATAAGATGTTTTATGGCCCAAAAGAATTTGGCCACAGAAAAGTGTCTTAGACACAAAGACTTTAAGACACGAGGCTTGTAAAACACACGCGTTTGCCTCAAATTATAGACGACCATCTATAAATGAACATGCACCTCAGGACATTGTATGTAAACACATAACTGTCTTGTAAAATGTTTCTTCTGTATGGTATTTTGCATCTTTTTATCTTTGTCCTAACAAATTACTAGTTCAGATAACCTCATATATGTCATGTCTCCTATCAAATTAATGCTCACTTCACGACTTACACTTCCATGTATATCACTTATTCAGAAAATGCAGTGTGTGTTTGTTGCATTAATTAGAGTATGAATGGTCAGAGACCCACTGATTCGAGCTTTGAAACAAAGGGCCATAAAATCTTCTGAGGAATTTCCCGCCTGGAAATCCCAACAATCTCATTGGTTAAGTCTATCCCTGGAGGGCAGGACTACCCCCCAGACCTTAAAAGGGAGATGCTCGGATGCCCTCCCTCTCTTACTTCTCTTCTTCTCTCCTCCTCTTCCGAAATGCTCTCCTCTTCTCTCCCTGGCTGAACCAATACGCCACCGTGGCTGGCCATTGAGCCAGGCCACCAATGCAGGCACCCCAAGCAGGCCCCAACTCTTCCCCTCTTCCTCCTCTTCCCTCCTCGCTTCGCTTTTGCATCGCATCAAATTACTAGCCTCAAGGGCATTCTTCAGAAGGAGAACACGGAGCATCCCTAAAAGCAACCAGCCGCTCCCCCCGACCTCGGAAAGAACCGCCGGACACGCAGGGCAATTGAACTCGGAACACACGCACACACGCGAGAAGCCACAACTAGAGCAAGTATTCTTATCTTCCAAATTCAAACTGCTGTTAAGAGGGTGTGTTATTTTCCCGTTGGGACAAGTTAACTCCGTGAAGGTTGTATTTGATGAACTGAAGGAAAGCTGCTTCTTACCCCTAATTCTTTGTCCCATCTCTCTCATCTCTCTCTCTCTTTTATCTCTCTCTAATTTCAGTCTATTCATTATTCTCTTTTATGTATTCTTTCGTTAATATCTATATTTCTACTCTCTTGATGCATATTTAGTGTGTACTTTCTGTGTGAATCGTAGTGTTATTTTTAGTCTGTGTTTATTAAACCGCCAAAAGACATTTAATGAGTTGAATCTGTTGTTCTCCCACATACACAAAGTCAATGAAACTTGCGATCTAACGTTACCAAACTGCTTATGCTACTATGTTAGTAAAGTAAACTGTATGACCATTTGAAATATTGAACTTGTCCTGATCAGTAAAGTTAATGTTTCTTATGCGCTCGTAAAGCAGTAATCCCTTATTGAGAATTGATTTGAAAAGTCTATAACTAATTTGCAGGACAAACTTAGTAGGATAATTTCAAGCAATTCCGTAAAGGGTTACTTGTATTTAATTAAACAATTTTCCCTATCGGAAAATTTTAATACGTAATGAACGACTAGCAAATTATATTCATAAGTTCATGAATATTGAATATTAAATCCCTTTTGAGTTAATTATTCCCCGAGACATTAAACTCATAAGTCATTGTCGTTACAAGTCCAAACCGGCCGTTCACTGTAGGCTTTGAAAGGGAACTTCTGTTAAATAAAATATCTCGCTTGGCATTGAACTTTGAGCTTTATAATTGTACAGGTATTATTTATGCTCTAACAGCAACATTACACACTAACTAAAGTTTGAAAGATGGAATTGCGAAGAACGGGACCTTTAAAGTGTCATTCAGTCGGTCTGTGTTCTGTCTGGACTCACGAGCCGCTTCGCTGAACAACTGTGTGAGCTGCTCAAATAAGCCAATCAGAGCAGAGCTCAGCATTAATATTCATGACCCTTCCAAATAAGGCAAAAACAGAGCATTACATCCTAGGGACAATTTCTAGGGTTGTAAATGGACCTGTAAAACTGTATCTAGACAATGTTTGCCCTTAAATAAGCCACAAAGCCTCTATGTAGATATCAGAGAACAATTTAACATATTGTTTCAACTTATTCTAGGGCACCTTTGACAGCTGTCTGACTCGCAAAGATGGATAGTAACTGGAGTGACGCCAATAGCTTTGCAAAAGAGCAGTCATCTAAAGTAGAGGACTTTTCTCCCCCACCTTCACCTGAAGTGGAGGAGGGTGAAATGTCTGTAGACACAGAGCCTTATCAATCGAGCCGCAGGCTCAAACTGTGTTAACTCCCGATGTCGACGATGCTCATTCATTCATTCATTCATTCATTCATTCATTCATTCATTCATTCATTCATTCATTCATGCTAGAGAAGCAGCGCAAGAGAGAATGAGATCACTAACTAATCTATGAACACTGAACAGTCAAATCCTTATACTGAATGCCACTAAAAAAGCTCAGGACCAATAAGTTCAAACCTAATAGCCTATTATAAACAGATTTCCTCAAATAAAAGTTAGACTATATATGCCAGCACGTTACTGTATTGTTGTTCGTTACCACGGCAACCATTTGCGTGTGAGGGTTTGTCTGAAAGCGTCTGAAAATTATCTGTAGACATGACGAGGGGCAAAAATATCACAAGAAAAGCTTAACGTGTACTTACAACTGCATTATTTATCTGTATTTTCTTCATTAGGATGTGTAAAGCCAGTGACGAGTAAGTTTCATTCATAATGTTTCTACTTCATGTAACATGCCGCCCATACTGGAGTGAAGCCGTTGTCATCATGTGATCACGGGAAAACATTTCTTATGGCGTGGTGTATACTATGTGGTTAGCTCATGCCAGGGGCGTGGATAGTGAGGCGTTGGAAGTACCATCATACGTCACAATGCACCACAATGTCCAATAGGAAAATTTGACTGCAGTAGCCACCGTTCAACCTTAAGAAGGCAGCACTAAGATATTTTTACACCATATATTATAGAATTAAAACACTTTATACCCAAATGTCAAAACATTAACTCAAATCAATAAAGAGCATTAATAAAACCCCAGTCTTGCAGATCATTAACTAAAAAAAGTTGGCTAAGGGTTTAGTTACCTGTTAATAATAAACGGACATTTGCATAAAGCATGCATATTTGTCTATACCCATGTTGATTAGAGTATTAAAAACTTGAAACATATTTATTTAAGATCAATTTACAACTGATAAAAATGTGCTATTAAGTTTTGATTAATTGTGAGGCAACTCATGACAATCGTGCGATTAATCACGATTAAATATTTGAATCAATTGACAGTCCTATTTTTTTTTTTCATAAAAAAATGTTTCATTCATAGTGTCATAGTGCACTAGCCTAGAAATCTAGACGCACCCTACCGGCAGCGAATCTAATCTGCCGGGAGTATCGTTTAGCAAATCTCAATCTCTGGTCGGGCCAATCACATTGTGTATAGAGTCGGTGGGCGGGGCTCAACATAATGACGGCTGAGTTGCACTTGCGTGCTTCTAGTAAACACAGAAAATGGCGAACGGCGGTCTTTCGAATCAGCTTTGACCGCGACTCTAGAAGACTTGGAGTTAAGCTTTTCTCTGAGAAAAGAACAAAGAACGGTATTGAAGACATTCTTAAAAAGGGAAGATGTGTTCTGAGTTTTGCCGACCGGATACGGCGAATGTTTCATCTATTAGCTCTGCTTCACCTTCGTTACTCTGGTTGGATGTAGCACTTTCCTATCGCGTGCAGAGGGAGTTTGAAAGACAATGGTTTATCCCGCCCCTCGGATTGAGCCCTGTCAATGGTGTTTTTTGTACAGCGCTTTGAGAAGTTGCCTTTAAAGGCGCTTTATAAAATAAAGTTTATTATTATTGTTATTAATTTAACACTGACACTTTTACTGTGCTCTTTTACAGCTGTGTCCTTTTCTCATTTATTTATTTATAGTATTATTATTATTATTATTATATACTGCATAAATGTTTATTCATTTTCAGTGAGTTATGGAAGTGCACTACAACATAGTAGAACTTATAAAACACTCTTCCTGCTCAACATACTTGAGTTTTTCCAGCCTGCAGTTTGGGTGGTTGAGTGTATCAAAGAGCATCTTTACTCCTGAATCTCCTGGGTGATTGTAGCTCAGATCCAGTTCTCTCAGGTGTGAGGGGTTTGACCTCAGAGCTGAAGACACATAACCACAGCCTTCCTCTGTCACCATACAGCCAGACAACCTACAAATACACACAGCAACAGTCCACATCACATTAGTTTGGCTGTCAGACATCACTAACACAGTCATTTGGGTGGTAGCTGTTATTTTCTGTATTTTTAGTCTCAAAAGTAACAAAAAGTGTTAACAGTTAACAGAAACATGTATACTCCAGTAAAGTAGAAATATACTTACGAACAGGAACAAAGTATTTCTACATTCTCAGTAAACACCAGGGGTCAAAACTTGAAGTGCCATTTTTAATTGATCTCACTGTCATTTCATAAAATATCTGTTTGTGGTCAATTATCATTATCCGGAAGAAATAAATATTCCCCTTCAAAACATTTCACATTATATCTTGCACTTAAATGAAAAGTAAATAATGGATTTGATCCCACACAGACAACAGTGGTGCAAAACTTCCGCTGAAATCTTAGTGAAAGAAAGAATATAACTCAAACATTTAAAAACCGAATGTCAAACTTTGTTACTAAAATAAAATAGGAAGCTACTTGCAGATTCTCACAATTGTAAACAATACACTGAAATCCTCACTTCCAGGTCAAGAAGTTGTCAATCAAAAACGTACTAGCCAATGAGAATAATTTGCTGCTTGCCCCGCCCATATAAGGTATTTGAGCCAGAATGGCACAGATTTATTTGTCCAGTTTCAGAGTTTTTTCCTTAGTGTTTAATTCATATTTGTATCAGTTTATTGAAAAGTTACATTCAAAACATTTGGCACAAATCTAATTCCATATTAGTCAAGTATGGCCAATCTTAGTGCAGTTGAGAAGCAGCAACTTTACAGACACTGCCAAAAAAGGAGAAATAATTACCTCAGTATCTTTATATTCCAGCTCTTCAGTCCATCAAAAAGAATCTTCACTCCAGAATCCTGCAGGTCATTGTTACTCAGGTCCAGCTCTCGCAGGACAGAGTTTGAGGATTGTAAAACTGATGACAAACTCTCACAACACTGAGCAGTGAGATTACATATGGACAATCTGAACAAGAAAAACAATAATCGCATACTGAATAAATTCAACAGAGTGATTTTCAGTAATTAACTTAATGGGGAAAAACATTGAAAGTATTTGAAACTCAAACCTTAGTATCTCCAGCTTACAGCTCCTCAGTTCATCAGACAGAAGCTTCACTCCTAAATCCTGTAGGTCATTGTTACTCAGGTCCAGCTCTCTCAGGACAGAGTTTGAGGATTGTAGAGCTGTAAACAAACTTTCACAGGACTGAGCAGTGAGATTACATCCACATAGCCTGTGTAGAGAACAAAACAAACGTAGGGTTTATAATATGGGGCCTGCGCAAAAGCAGAAGTTAAACCATTTCATTTTTTATTGCAGCAATAAAGAAAACAAAAAGAGGCAGATCTTTATGTTCTGTAGGAAGCTATCAAACTAGCAGCAATTTAGCAAACTATTGCATGCCTACATGTGTTGTAAAATGGATAATCCAAGTCTTCCAAACCAGCAAAATGAGTCTCGTTCAGCAGTCTCGTTCAGCAAAATGAACAAATCTTTTTTCGAGTCATTTTGTTAATTTCAGCAAAATATAATTAAAATGACATGTTAAATAGCCCAACACATCTAGTACTTATGAAAATGTTGATTACATTTTTAAAACTAAATAAAAATATAGCTGCAAGCAGCCATTATCGGGGCCAAGCGCAAAGAAGAAGACAAGACATGCCAGCATGGCTGGAAGTCTCAAGCCAACTGCAACAATGAGCCATTAAGGACCTATTAAGTTGATTTTAGGCAAAATAGCAGTCAAATTTTAAATACAGTCAATAATAATGGTTTAATGGTTTATCACTTTCGACCAATAGGTGTCACTGTTACGAAACTGATGTGGTTTAGTCAGATTGAGATGACAATGACACATGCAAAGTTTGGTGTCAATATGTCAAAGCATTGCAGAGATACAGCCTCAAGAGTAATTTTTGCATCATGGCTCAACTCTGTTGCAGTGGTATATGAAAACTGTTTTGTCTATCAATCCGAAATCCATAACTATTTGTCAGCATGGTCTGAAGACGATACGGATCAATTTTGGTGAAAATCGGACAAACGGTCTAGGATGAGTTTGAAAAAGTAGATTTTTAACAAATAACAAGATGGAGCACAGATATGTTTGCAAAATATGGCAAAATTGGTATCTATCTTCTCGGCATGAGCCAATGAATGTATTATGACCAGTCTCATTACAATAGGCTAATTTAATCAAAAGTTATTAGCATTTTTGTACATTTTATTACAACTTTTGACCACAAGGTGGCGCTGCCCCGAAACTTTTTGAATATCTTCGGGACATAGAGCGGAAGACACATACCGAGTTTTGTAACGATACACTAGTGCATTCTTAAATT
Source organism: Pseudorasbora parva (assembly GCF_024679245.1). NCBI lineage: Eukaryota > Metazoa > Chordata > Actinopteri > Cypriniformes > Gobionidae > Pseudorasbora > Pseudorasbora parva. Next base: position 5,200,593 of record NC_090191.1, read on the forward strand.
ATAGCATTAGCATTTTAAACCGTAATACTGCATTGAAGTCAATGGGAATTTCATGTTTTGTTTTATTATAGCGCCACCAAGAGGCACAATCCCACCAATTTTTTTATGTGTCCTCGTAGTGAGCCCATACATATGTGTGTCAAGTTTGGTGAAAATATTTCATTTTGTTTTGGAGTTATAGACATTTATATGAAAAAACACGTAAAAAATGACTGACACCTGACTTTGATTGGATTTTACTACCCCTTACTATCAATATTTTGAGATTTGGGCATTAGCGTATAGCTATCGACCTATGTTTCCGAACTTCTGAGGCTGGTTTCGTCTCGATCGGACTAGCGGTTTCGAAGATATCAGCAAATGTTTTTTAAGCACTAAATTACAACTCTGCGCAAACCATATGCCGAAACCTGGCAAGTCTGGTATCGTTGGAGTCGGCAAGGATTCAGGAGACCAAAAAACACACTCCCATCAAAATATGTCAACCACACCCAAAGTTATAAGCGTTTGAAAAAAAAAATTCTCCACTAGGTGGCGCTGTTTCGAAACTTCTCAGGCTACTTCAGGGCATCGTGGTGATGACCCATACCAAGTTTCATAACAATCTGTTCATGCGTTCATAAAATACAGCATTTTTGCACATAATTCAAAATGGCCGACATCCAAAATGGCCGACATGGTAAAATTGGATATCAGTCGACTCGGCATGACGCCCTGAATCTAATGAGACCAATTTTATGATTTTTGGATAAACGGTTCAGAAGTTATAAGCCAAAATAGGCATTTTTCGTATCTCCGGACAGGTAGGTGGCGCTGCGCCGAAACGCTGCATGTTGCTTCAAGTCATGCTTGTGATGACATGTACCAAGGTTGGTTTGAATACGATAAAGCGTTGCGGAGATATAGCCTTTAGTGTGTTTTTGCAACCTCCACGTAAAATTTGTTTGTGCGTTTATTGAAAACGATTGGACGAATCAACTTGAATTCCATAACTTTTTGTCAACATGCTCTGAAGATGATCTGTTTCAATTTTCGTGAAAATCGGAGCAACGGCCTAGGAGGAGTTCGAAAAAGTAGGTTTTTCAGAAAATTCAAAATGGCGGGAAAATTTGCATACCGGAAAATGACATCATAGGGTGAAATCGAATCGGCTTGAGCCAAGGAATCCGATGAAAAAAGAATTTTGTTTCTAGCCCTTAGGGGTCAAAAGTTATAAGCATAAATATGAGTGAAACTTTGGACAGGTGGTGGCGCTAGAGGGATTGAGTTAGAGGCACCAAATTTGCTATAGTGACAGCTCAGACTGGCCTCTATGAGTGTGCCAAATTTCACAACTTTTTACCATACGGTTCTATGGGCTGCCAGAGACTCCTATGGCGGAAGAAGAAGAAGAAGAAGAAGAAGCAGAATAATAAATATAGCTGCAAGCAGCCATTATCGGGGCCAAGCGCAAAGAAGAAGACAAGACATGCCAGCATGGCTGGAAGTCTCAAGCCAACTGCAACAATGAGCCATTAAGGACCTATTAAGTTGATTTTAGGCAAAATAGCAGTCAAATTTTAAATACAGTCAATAATAATGGTTTAATGGTTTATCACTTTCGACCAATAGGTGTCACTGTTACGAAACTGATGTGGTTTAGTCAGATTGAGATGACAATGACACATGCAAAGTTTGGTGTCTATGTCAAAGCATTGCAGAGATACAGCCTCAAGAGTCATTTTTGCATCATGGCTCAACTCTGTTGCAGTGGTATATGAAAACTGTTTTGTCTATCAATCCGAAATCCATAACTATTTGTCAGCATGGTCTGAAGACGATACGGATCAATTTTGGTGAAAATCGGACAAACGGTCTAGGATGAGTTTGAAAAAGTAGATTTTTAACAAATAACAAGATGGAGCACAGATATGTTTGCAAAATATGGCAAAATTGGTATCTATCTTCTCGGCATGAGCCAATGAATGTATTATGACCAGTCTCATTACAATAGGCTAATTTAATCAAAAGTTATTAGCATTTTTGTACATTTTATTACAACTTTTGACCACAAGGTGGCGCTGCCCCGAAACTTTTTGAATATCTTCGGGACATAGAGCGGAAGACACATACCGAGTTTTGTAATGATACACTAGTGCATTCTTAAATTATAGCATTAGCATTTTAAACCGTAATACTGCATTGAAGTCAATGGGAATTTCATGTTTTGTTTTATTATAGCGCCACCAAGAGGCACAATCCCACCAATTTTTTTATGTGTCCTCGTAGTGAGCCCATACATATGTGTGTCAAGTTTGGTGAAAATATTTCATTTTGTTTTGGAGTTATAGACATTTATATGAAAAAACACGTAAAAAATGACTGACACCTGACTTTGATTGGATTTTACTACCCCTTACTATCAATATTTTGAGATTTGGGCATTAGCGTATAGCTATCGACCTATGTTTCCGAACTTCTGAGGCTGGTTTCGTCTCGATCGGACTAGCGGTTTCGAAGATATCAGCAAATGTTTTTTAAGCACTAAATTACAACTCTGCGCAAACCATATGCCGAAACCTGGCAAGTCTGGTATCGTTGGAGTCGGCAAGGATTCAGGAGACCAAAAAACACACTCCCATCAAAATATGTCAACCACACCCAAAGTTATAAGCGTTTGAAAAAAAAAATTCTCCACTAGGTGGCGCTGTTTCGAAACTTCTCAGGCTACTTCAGGGCATCGTGGTGATGACCCATACCAAGTTTCATAACAATCTGTTCATGCGTTCATAAAATACAGCATTTTTGCACATAATTCAAAATGGCCGACATCCAAAATGGCCGACATGGTAAAATTGGATATCAGTCGACTCGGCATGACGCCCTGAATCTAATGAGACCAATTTTATGATTTTTGGATAAACGGTTCAGAAGTTATAAGCCAAAATAGGCATTTTTCGTATCTCCGGACAGGTAGGTGGCGCTGCGCCGAAACGCTGCATGTTGCTTCAAGTCATGCTTGTGATGACATGTACCAAGGTTGGTTTGAATACGATAAAGCGTTGCGGAGATATAGCCTTTAGTGTGTTTTTGCAACCTCCACGTAAAATTTGTTTGTGCGTTTATTGAAAACGATTGGACGAATCAACTTGAATTCCATAACTTTTTGTCAACATGCTCTGAAGATGATCTGTTTCAATTTTCGTGAAAATCGGAGCAACGGCCTAGGAGGAGTTCGAAAAAGTAGGTTTTTCAGAAAATTCAAAATGGCGGGAAAATTTGCATACCGGAAAATGACATCATAGGGTGAAATCGAATCGGCTTGAGCCAAGGAATCCGATGAAAAAAGAATTTTGTTTCTAGCCCTTAGGGGTCAAAAGTTATAAGCATAAATATGAGTGAAACTTTGGACAGGTGGTGGCGCTAGAGGGATTGAGTTAGAGGCACCAAATTTGCTATAGTGACAGCTCAGACTGGCCTCTATGAGTGTGCCAAATTTCACAACTTTTTACCATACGGTTCTATGGGCTGCCAGAGACTCCTATGGCGGAAAAAGAAGAAGCAGAATAATAATAGGAACACTAACAATTTCAATAGGTGCCTCCGCACCTTCGGTGCTTGGCCCCTAAATATAGCTGCAAGCAGCCATTATCGGGGCCAAGCGCAAAGAAGAAGACAAGACATGCCAGCATGGCTGGAAGTCTCAAGCCAACTGCAACAATGAGCCATTAAGGACCTATTAAGTTGATTTTAGGCAAAATAGCAGTCAAATTTTAAATACAGTCAATAATAATGGTTTAATGGTTTATCACTTTCGACCAATAGGTGTCACTGTTACGAAACTGATGTGGTTTAGTCAGATTGAGATGACAATGACACATGCAAAGTTTGGTGTCAATATGTCAAAGCATTGCAGAGATACAGCCTCAAGAGTAATTTTTGCATCATGGCTCAACTCTGTTGCAGTGGTATATGAAAACTGTTTTGTCTATCAATCCGAAATCCATAAGTATTTGTCAGCATGGTCTGAAGACGATACGGATCAATTTTGGTGAAAATCGGACAAACGGTCTAGGATGAATTTGAAAAAGTAGATTTTTAACAAATAACAAGATGGAGCACAGATATGTTTGCAAAATATGGCAAAATTGGTATCTATCTTCTCGGCATGAGCCAATGAATGTATTATGACCAGTCTCATTACAATAGGCTAATTTAATCAAAAGTTATTAGCATTTTTGTACATTTTATTACAACTTTTGACCACAAGGTGGCGCTGCCTCGAAACTTTTTGAATATCTTCGGGACATAGAGCGGAAGACACATACCGAGTTTTGTAACGATACACTAGTGCATTCTTAAATTATAGCATTAGCATTTTAAACCGTAATACTGCATTGAAGTCAATGGGAATTTCATGTTTTGTTTTATTATAGCGCCACCAAGAGGCACAATCCCACCAATTTTTTTATGTGTCCTCGTAGTGAGCCCATACATATGTGTGTCAAGTTTGGTGAAAATATTTCATTTTGTTTTGGAGTTATAGACATTTATATGAAAAAACACGTAAAAAATGACTGACACCTGACTTTGATTGGATTTTACTACCCCTTACTATCAATATTTTGAGATTTGGGCATTAGCGTATAGCTATCGACCTATGTTTCCGAACTTCTGAGGCTGGTTTCGTCTCGATCGGACTAGCGGTTTCGAAGATATCAGCAAATGTTTTTTAAGCACTAAATTACAACTCTGCGCAAACCATATGCCGAAACCTGGCAAGTCTGGTATCGTTGGAGTCGGCAAGGATTCAGGAGACCAAAAAACACACTCCCATCAAAATATGTCAACCACACCCAAAGTTATAAGCGTTTGAAAAAAAAAATTCTCCACTAGGTGGCGCTGTTTCGAAACTTCTCAGGCTACTTCAGGGCATCGTGGTGATGACCCATACCAAGTTTCATAACAATCTGTTCATGCGTTCATAAAATACAGCATTTTTGCACATAATTCAAAATGGCCGACATCCAAAATGGCCGACATGGTAAAATTGGATATCAGTCGACTCGGCATGACGCCCTGAATCTAATGAGACCAATTTTATGATTTTTGGATAAACGGTTCAGAAGTTATAAGCCAAAATAGGCATTTTTCGTATCTCCGGACAGGTAGGTGGCGCTGCGCCGAAACGCTGCATGTTGCTTCAAGTCATGCTTGTGATGACATGTACCAAAGTTGGTTTGAATACGATAAAGCGTTGCGGAGATATAGCCTTTAGTGTGTTTTTGCAACCTCCACGTAAAATTTGTTTGTGCGTTTATTGAAAACGATTGGACGAATCAACTTGAATTCCATAACTTTTTGTCAACATGCTCTGAAGATGATCTGTTTCAATTTTCGTGAAAATCGGAGCAACGGCCTAGGAGGAGTTTGAAAAAGTAGGTTTTTCAGAAAATTCAAAATGGCGGGAAAATTTGCATACCGGAAAATGACATCATAGGGTGAAATCGAATCGGCTTGAGCCAAGGAATCCGATGAAAAAAGAATTTTGTTTCTAGCCCTTAGGGGTCAAAAGTTATAAGCATAAATATGAGTGAAACTTTGGACAGGTGGTGGCGCTAGAGAGATTGAGTTAGAGGCACCAAATTTGCTATAGTGACAGCTCAGACTGGCCTCTATGAGTGTGCCAAATTTCACAACTTTTTACCATACGGTTCTATGGGCTGCCAGAGACTCCTATGGCGGAAGAAGAAGCAGAATAATAAATATAGCTGCAAGCAGCCATTATCGGGGCCAAGCGCAAAGAAGAAGACAAGACATGCCAGCATGGCTGGAAGTCTCAAGCCAACTGCAACAATGAGCCATTAAGGACCTATTAAGTTGATTTTAGGCAAAATAGCAGTCAAATTTTAAATACAGTCAATAATAATGGTTTAATGGTTTATCACTTTCGACCAATAGGTGTCACTGTTACGAAACTGATGTGGTTTAGTCAGATTGAGATGACAATGACACATGCAAAGTTTGGTGTCAATATGTCAAAGCATTGCAGAGATACAGCCTCAAGAGTAATTTTTGCATCATGGCTCAACTCTGTTGCAGTGGTATATGAAAACTGTTTTGTCTATCAATCCGAAATCCATAAGTATTTGTCAGCATGGTCTGAAGACGATACGGATCAATTTTGGTGAAAATCGGACAAACGGTCTAGGATGAGTTTGAAAAAGTAGATTTTTAACAAATAACAAGATGGAGCACAGATATGTTTGCAAAATATGGCAAAATTGGTATCTATCTTCTCGGCATGAGCCAATGAATGTATTATGACCAGTCTCATTACAATAGGCTAATTTAATCAAAAGTTATTAGCATTTTTGTACATTTTATTACAACTTTTGACCACAAGGTGGCGCTGCCCCGAAACTTTTTGAATATCTTCGGGACATAGAGCGGAAGACACATACCGAGTTTTGTAATGATACACTAGTGCATTCTTAAATTATAGCATTAGCATTTTAAACCGTAATACTGCATTGAAGTCAATGGGAATTTCATGTTTTGTTTTATTATAGCGCCACCAAGAGGCACAATCCCACCAATTTTTTTATGTGTCCTCGTAGTGAGCCCATACATATGTGTGTCAAGTTTGGTGAAAATATTTCATTTTGTTTTGGAGTTATAGACATTTATATGAAAAAACACGTAAAAAAGGACTGACACCTGACTTTGATTGGATTTTACTACCCCTTACTATCAATATTTTGAGATTTGGGCATTAGCGTATAGCTATCGACCTATGTTTCCGAACTTCTGAGGCTGGTTTCGTCTCGATCGGACTAGCGGTTTCGAAGATATCAGCAAATGTTTTTTAAGCACTAAATTACAACTCTGCGCAAACCATATGCCGAAACCTGGCAAGTCTGGTATCGTTGGAGTCGGCAAGGATTCAGGAGACCAAAAAACACACTCCCATCAAAATATGTCAACCACACCCAAAGTTATAAGCGTTTGAAAAAAAAAATTCTCCACTAGGTGGCGCTGTTTCGAAACTTCTCAGGCTACTTCAGGGCATCGTGGTGATGACCCATACCAAGTTTCATAACAATCTGTTCATGCGTTCATAAAATACAGCATTTTTGCACATAATTCAAAATGGCCGACATCCAAAATGGCCGACATGGTAAAATTGGATATCAGTCGACTCGGCATGACGCCCTGAATCTAATGAGACCAATTTTATGATTTTTGGATAAACGGTTCAGAAGTTATAAGCCAAAATAGGCATTTTTCGTATCTCCGGACAGGTAGGTGGCGCTGCGCCGAAACGCTGCATGTTGCTTCAAGTCATGCTTGTGATGACATGTACCAAGGTTGGTTTGAATACGATAAAGCGTTGCGGAGATATAGCCTTTAGTGTGTTTTTGCAACCTCCACGTAAAATTTGTTTGTGCGTTTATTGAAAACGATTGGACGAATCAACTTGAATTCCATAACTTTTTGTCAACATGCTCTGAAGATGATCTGTTTCAATTTTCGTGAAAATCGGAGCAACGGCCTAGGAGGAGTTCGAAAAAGTAGGTTTTTCAGAAAATTCAAAATGGCGGGAAAATTTGCATACCGGAAAATGACATCATAGGGTGAAATCGAATCGGCTTGAGCCAAGGAATCCGATGAAAAAAGAATTTTGTTTCTAGCCCTTAGGGGTCAAAAGTTATAAGCATAAATATGAGTGAAACTTTGGACAGGTGGTGGCGCTAGAGGGATTGAGTTAGAGGCACCAAATTTGCTATAGTGACAGCTCAGACTGGCCTCTATGAGTGTGCCAAATTTCACAACTTTTTACCATACGGTTCTATGGGCTGCCAGAGACTCCTATGGCGGAAGAAGAAGCAGAATAATAATTAAAGCTGCGAGCAGCGATGACGGGCCCAAGCCGGGGGCACCGCCACCCCGGTGGCATCAGCTTAACTGTGCACAGCAGGCAATAGGCATTTAATATGGGAAAAAATAAATAAAGGGACTATGTCAAAGTCATTTGAATTCACCTCATTAACTGCAGCAACTGGTGCTGCTATGACCAGGAACCACAACACTCACATCTATGAGATCAATTACATTTTATTCATTAATTTTATGTCAGATGATGTCTAATGTCAATTTCAAAATGAGTGCAGAATACTGTCCAAATGCTGAAGTTGTATTATCCTTACACTTCTCTTAAAAATAAATTAAGCCAAATCACAGAGACCGCAACAATGATTTTAATATCAGTGTCAGGTAAGAGTAATATGCGTGCATAAAATTTATAGAAGTTTATTATAAACAGCCACTTTTATAAGATCATGTGAAATTATATTTTTTTATCCATTTGAATTTTAATCAATAAATAATTAGTTTAAAGAGGTGTCATACGTGATCTTTGCAAACACACCACATGACCTTCTTTAAAGCCCATGTTATAGAAAACAATTAAAAGTATTAGGATATCACTTTCAATTATGTGCAAATGTATTTTTTGCAGCTCAAAATATTGTAAGTTCAGAAGACCAGTGTTATATATATATATAATACATTTTTAAAACTTATTTTTCACAATAAAGTGATAGATATTGCTGATAGCCTATGATATGAAAGGGTTAAATTATGAAAAACAAGAAACAAGGCGACATACACAGAGTGAGAGAGACCCCCTCCACACACACACACACACACACACACACACACACACACACACACACAGAGTGATCCTGAGAGAGAAGGGGGGGGGAAGGGGGGGAATGACAGACACAAAATCTAAACAGTGAGAGAACATTGTTTTTATTTCACTGTCTGAAAACACTGTTTTGCAATAACAACAATAGTTTTATCTTCAAAACAGTGTTCCCTAGGACATATCCAACCTGGTTACTAAATAAGGCTACACTTCCACCTTCTGGTTATTCTATATGCCGGTAGCTCATTGGTTCTCATGTTTGTCCTTAAACAAAAGGCATTAAAAAGAAAAGGGAAAAAAAGTTGTAAAAATGAGAAGATTAAAGACAATTAAATGTGTTTTTTTCTTTTTTTAGTAATTTTTTTTTATATTTATATTTTTTTATTAATAATTATTTGTATTAACACAATTATTTAACTAATTATATAAAACAATATTGTCAATGCCCAACAAATAAACTGGTTTTATACATGAATTTTTTTATTCAAACCCAGAATAATATGTTTAATCCTTTACTGCAGGCCAAAGCACAGCATTGAGAGGTAATCTTTTTAGACAGAAGAGTGGCTCTCTCACACACACACACACACACACACACACACACACACACACACACACACACACACACTGTAGAAACCAGTGACACGTGTCCCAATGAGTCTGTGTGCATTCAGGTTGAAGTCCCCACCAGGCTAGAAAAAAGAACACACACACACACACACACACACACACACACACACACACACACACACACACACACACACACACACACACACACACACACACACACACACACACACAGTAGTAATGCTGAAGTATGCTGCAGGCAACTCTTATCAGTTAAGCCCATTTACCATCCCCCATCCACAATCCCCCCCCCCCCCCCCCCCACACACACACACACACTGTAGAAATCAATGACACATGTCCCCATGAGTCTGTGTGCATTCAGGTTGAAGTCCCCACCAGGCTAGAAAACCATTCACACACACACACACACAGAGGCAAGGTTTTTTGCTTGAAAACTTATACAATATTGCCCTCTACTGGTCATTTAAGGGAGAGCATAAGTGTTGAAAAAACAGAAAAAAAAAACAGAAAAAAACCCAGTGTGATATAAAGAATAACCAGCAGGTGGGAGTATAGCCTTATTTATGAACCATTACTTGTGTCCCAATTTGGTCTTTTTTAGGCTTTTACTAAGGGAAAACCGTTTGAGATATCCAATAACCGTTCGCATTTTAGCATCTTCTGTATATTTACTTCATGTTGTCCGAGTTTGGAGGAGATTGAATGAATCGCTTTTGAGGAGAAGGTAAAAACTCAGAGCTCGCTTTCCACTTTGTGTTATCTTCCAACCAAATTATCTGACTTCCTGTTGGTCAGAGCTAATGACTGTAAATTAGAAAGTTGTCCGGCTCGAAAAGTACAATATATATACCGAGTTTGGTGACTGCAGATAAAACTAACCCCCCACTTTGGACATAAGTGACACTTCCTGCTGCCAGTTGGTGGCGCTATAACTTTGACTCACAAAAGTCATATCCATGTGATCGTCCTCTTACAACGAACACACAGCTGAAGTTTCATCAAAATGAATTAATGTATGCAAAAGTTATAACACACTTCCTGTTTCCTTTTTCTCGCTATAAATTCATCTCTTCGCCACGGCCAAACCGTTTGAGATATCAAAAAGTTGCTTGCAATTTAGCATCCTCAGTGTCTTGACTTCATGCTGACCGAGTTTGGTGCTGATCGGGTGAATCGTCTAGGAGGAGTATCGCAAATTCCACAGCATGCGTTTTCCGAACAACCCATAATAACTCACTTCCTGTTGGGCTGACACATAACTTAGAGCACGAAAGTTGTTCGGCCCGATGAGCTCTATATGTGTACCGAGTTTCATATATGTACGTGCAAGTGTGTTTTATTTATAGACCCCGTTTTCAGACCCCACTTTAGGGGGCGCTGTCGAGCCCCCCTGCCACGCCCGGGTCCCAGCCTCAGCCCGGCCCTGATGGCCGCGCATTCTGATGCGTG